>NC_140947.1:67914668-67964668 GCF_014529385.1 Adiantum capillus-veneris | reverse complement strand
TAGCTTGAGTGCTTTTTCTAAAGGGGTAAAGAGGAGTAGCAACTAGGGCTTGAAGTGCCAAAGTACACCTAAAAAGTTTACACCTAAAAGTTGTTAGAATGGCTGACAATAGTAAAGAGAGTGAAATTAATGTTGATAATTTGATTTTGCTAATGAGCAAGCTACTAATGATGCCCGATGCTTGTTAACTATCTTGTTTCTAGGCTTCAACAAGCCATAGGCAATCCATCCCTCCCAAGTGAAGTGCAACGGCAGCTTCATGCTCATGGGATTCTCCAAGCTCCCCACCATTAGTAGAGAACACCTAGGAAGCCTCCTTGCAAGACTTCCAAAAGAGGTCTCTCTCCGATTCGGGAAGAAGAAGAGAATCCCTATGAATGGCTCAGAAATTTGCTCCTTGATGACGCATCTCCTTCTCAAAGGAGAATTCAAGACCCTCCAACGAAGGAACGAGAAAGAAGTGAGTCTCCCACCACCTCGACGGAGATGGCTCCACGAAGACGGCGGGCTAAACGCTCTCCATCACCTCCAAAATGGAGAAGACCATCACATACTTCTCCACACCATACTTCAAAGAGGGATGACAAAAAGCAAGATAAGAAAAAGGCGAGAAAGAGGACACCCTCTTCTCCATCTTCTCCATCCTCTTCCTCTTATGAAAGTGATGGTAAAGACAACGAAGATCAGGGAAAGAAAAAGGCAAGAAAGAGGTCACCCTCTTCTCCATCTTCCTCAAAATTCTTCATCTTCTGAAGAAGGTGATGGTGCAACCTTTGAACCATCAAAAAGAAGAGGCCATAGGAAATCCTATGCCATGTGGAAGAGGTCATCCAAGCTCAAGAAGTTCAAAGAGGAAGGGAAGAGCATCTCTTTCCTTACCTACGATGGCACTTTTGGTGCTACGGACAAACTCTTGGCCTTTATCCAACAAATCGATGTGGCATTCGGAGATGAGGGCTTCATGGAGTCCTCTAAGCTATGCCATGTAGCTATGCACTTTCAAAAGTCCGCCAGACAATGGTGGTCTAGCCTACGGACCAACGGTGAAGCTCCACAAACATGGAAAGCTTTAAGAGTTTCCATTATGAAGCAGTTTTTGGCCACCGATGCCAAAGACAAAGTACTTCCGAATGGCGAATCTTGAAGCTCTCTCCCTATGAAGCCATCCACAAATATGTAGACAAGTTTTGGGACCTACAACTCAAAGCCACTGTCTTCAAAAAGTTGGATTTTGGAGAGCAAAAGCAGCAATTTTGTGTGGGCTTAACCGAAGAAATGGTGGAGGATGTTAACTCCCAAAAGCCACACACCATATCGGCGGTAATACATCATACTATGGTGGCCTCTTGAATCAATTATCAAACAGGGGCTAAGACGAATTCTAAGCCCCCTAAAAACAAGGGTTCCAATGATCCTAAGGGGAAGGACAATGTCCAAAAGTCTCCTAATGGCAACTCCAACAAAGCTAAAGAGAAGGAATTTTATAAAGGCAAAAATAAACTCTCTCCTGAAGAGCTTGACCATTATCGCAAGGATAACCGATGTTTCAAGTGCGGAAAACAAGGGCATGCGTACCGCGCTTGTCCCCAAAAGAACAACCGCCATGATCCTCCTAGAGCTACCATAAAGGGGATTGAAACATATTTCTATTGGCCTACCATGAAATCAAACATACAAGAGTATGTTTCTAAATGTGTGGTATGCCAAAAGACGAAGTTTGATAGAGGGAAGCAACTTGGATTGCTTCAATCTTTGCCAATCCCTAATTCACCATGGGAGAGCATATCTATGGATTTTATCTTTGGACTGCCTAAGTCTATCCATGGGAATACGGGAATATGGACGATAGCAAACAGGTTCAGTAAACAAGCTCATTTTATACCTGTCAAAAAGACTATCAAAATCCCATCAAATGGCAACCCTCTTCATTTCACAAATATTTAAGTACCATGGCTTGCCAATGTCCATAGTATCGGATAGAGATCCTAGAATGACTAGTAACTTCTGGAAGGGTCTCTTTGAGAATTTAGGAACAAGGCTAAATTTCTCTTCGGCCTATCACCCGCAAACGAATGGCCAAAGTGAAATAGCTAACCTAACAATCCTCGATCTACTAAAAGCCTATGTAATGGAAGTAGATCAAAGATCCCAATGGGAGAAGTACTTACCCTTAGTGGAGTATGCCTACAATAACACTGTACGTACTTCCACGGGAAACGCACCTTTTGAGGTGATTGAGGGAAGATCAAAAAGTCCCTTGCTACTTAAGGTACATGGGAAGATCTTCGCAGCATATGAGTATAGCCGAGACCTACAAGAATCTTTCCAAAAGATTAAGGATGCTATCTCTATCTCACAGCAAAGGCAAAAGGTTGCTGCTGACAAGCACAGAAGAGCCCAAACCTTTAAAGAAAATAATTGGGTCTTACTCAAATTTCCCAAGGCTCGATTAAGGCACACGACGGGCAAGAATCCTACGGGACACCAAAGTACTATGCTAAGTTAGCAAAAGGTACTATGGTCCCTTCTAGATTCTTAGGCCAATCAATGAGATGGCCTATCAACTCAAGTTGCCCAACCATTGGCTTATACACAATGCTTTCCATGTGAGCCTACTAAAGCCTTACAAAGGAGATCCACCTCAAGAACCAACTATTGAAGACCCACGAGAGATCGAGGACCAAGAAGAGGTGCTGTAGCCCGAGTCCATTCACCGACATGAAGACAAGGTACTAAGAGGTAGTAAGACTATCTCCACTCTCTCAACCAAGCATAGGACATTTTATTTTATTTTTGTAGTCCTTCTTGTGCAACCAAGGAGCCATCACCAAATCGATCAACAAGCTTGCGGTCTTCAAAACAATATGTATGGATGTGGTGCTTGACCAAAGCGCTTCTTTCAATATTGTAAATCTGACATGCCTTCATTTGATACTTGAAGCAATGAACAGTCAATCGGCATGGGATGCTCCTCTCATTTTATTCTTAATTCTTCAAAATCATTACCTTGTCCCGAGAAGGAAACAACTGCTAGGAACTAATTGCTTCTTTACAAGGAGCTAATGGAAAGTGATGCAAGGCACCACAACAATGGTAGCTCATATTATCTCCCAATCTTTGGAATGCACATTGCAAATTTGTGAATTTAGTGAAATCCACAAATTCAAGAAAGACAAACCCAGGATTTGTTGACCCTCTCTCAATAGCCAATATCCCATCCAAAGCATTGTTAAATGTCTCCTCACTCCACTGCAAACTGTCCCCATAGTGTTTTCCCAAGTCTAAAACACATAAGCCAATAGGAATTTTTTTCAAGTAGAGATTTCCTTCCATCTATAGGCTCACCACATATGTAGACCATGACAAATCTCTAGACTCGATTTTTTGCTTTTGAAGTTGAACTGCCCACTGCATATATTTTATTGCTTCATTTGGAAAAGCCCTTTTCTTTATTCCATTCTTCAACCTAGATTTGAGCCATTGCTCACATAGCATCAAAATTGTTTTATAAACTGCATCATTGATGTTATACATGTTGGCAACTTCTTCCCAATTTTTACATGGTGATGCCAGATTCAAAGCATTAAAGCCCTCAAGAAGTGAATCTTGAATCAATTTGTCTTGCTTGAGTTGCTTGATTTGATCATACATATCAGTTACATCACCATCTTTTGCACTCTTTGCAATATAATCTTCTCATCTTTGATTTCTTGTTGAATAGTCTTTACCTCTCATTCATCAAGACCGCAAAGGAATCTAAATGCAGTTGTTGGGGGTTTCCTATTCTCCTCCTCTAGTCTTTCAATGAATCCTAACCAAGAATTATAAACTTCATCAGAATATGTCACCATGTGCACTTGTTTAGCAATCCAACTTGCTCCTGCACTCATTTTTTCCAATCGAAGAAAAGCCTAAAAAGAAATATAGCCATAATTAAAAGATTAAACGTCATTTAAAATATAAAGACTACAAGAAAGGAAAAAAGTGACTTACATCCCAACCAGCGTGAGATACATGTCCCTCTGCAACTCCACTTGCTACCCTTAGTGGTCGTCCTGAGAAGATTTATTGACTTCTCAAGTGTCTCAAGATTTGACTATAAGGTTGCTTGACATACAATGTTTTAGCCTCATCATTTGCAATGGCAGATATAGCAGTTACAACAAATGGAGGAGCATTCACAACAATGCCAGTCTTTCTCAATTTATACACGTCAATCAATCTTTGAAATATCTCTTTATTTTTTTGTTGATTTTGGAGCAATAATTTGCAGCATAGATTGAATGTTGCCCATCAAGAATCCAATAATGATAATCTTGTAACTTGCTCTCTTCTACCTCTTCCACTACCAAAGGAGTACAACCCTTTGTCTTTGCATTCCACACGGGCATCAAGTATGCACATGCTGCAACTTTAGTTTTAATGTGTGAAAATCTAAATAACATGCTCTCAGCATGTTTTTTATCCAAAATACGTGCATTATAGTGATCCGGATCAATTCAACAATTTTGAACACGGACATCAAACTCCCTATATTGAAAAGGAAAATAGTTTATGTACTTGTTCATTCCACCTGTGTCTTCTTCCTATCCTTTCATGGCCTTAGCTTCTAAAACATTTGGATCCACTTTTTTCATCTTTGATGTTGAACCCTATTTTGAGGATGTCAAAGATACATTGTCTACATCCAAAATGAAATTGGTTCCCTTAGGTGACACTTTTTGCACTTTGGCTTGCTTTTTTGTAGGTGGTCGTGAAGCTTTCACCTTTTTTCCTCGTAGTGTGGCAATGATTGAGCTTTGAAGTTGATCTGCTATGAGATCTGTAGTTGATTCTTCAATCTTCCATCCTTGAGAGTACATGGTCTCTTCTTTATTTTGAGACATGCGTGCAAATACATATGCTCTTGGAGATAGTTGAAATTCTTGATTTATTGGCACTATAATGTCAACGCACTCCACCTCTGGATGACTATCAACTGCAAAGACGGATACTTCCACTACTTGTCCAACATCTTCAAACAGACTATCATCCTCCTTTTTTGCAATAAAAAGATGCACCTTATGAAATCGTGCACCTCTATACCATGTATATCCAAATACCAATTCCTAGGATCATTGCAAGTATAGTCAATTGAGACAACAACCCTTGTAACATTTCCTTTTGGAGCCATCTCTTCCTGAAACAAAAAAAAAATCAATTCTTATTCTAACACATATTCCACCACTAGTTCAAGACAGATGATCCAAGCAAGTATATATACTAAGTCTGTAAACCAGTTAATTAAGGGGAAAGAGAGAAGCAAGGTCCACCACTTGTTCGTGCTCAACTCTAAACAACATAGAGAGTTGGGAGGACACTGGTTGTCTAATGTAGGCATGTGGAAATCATACAAGATTAACCACTTCTCCAACCTATCTTTTTTAGGAAAACAAAACAGATGGCCTTACAATTAGCGATGTGTCTAACCTATACATCAATGTATGATAAAAATTCAGTTGTCCAGACTAGGATTGAACCATGGAGAGAAGCAATATCCACCACTTATTATCTAAGCTAGGAATGGGGATTTTTTGTCTCAAGAATCATTGGGACATGGAGAGAAGATAAGTTCCACCACTTGTCCAAGCTTGGATCAATTGAGATATGAAGAGAAGAAAGATCCACCAGTTGTCCAAGCTAGGCTTCATTAAACCGTGCAAAAACCCATCTGTTTTCAACATCAAGTATTTTCTTTTTGTCAACTTAGCTCCATTGGAACTTGGGGAAAAACAAAGCTCCACAAATTTTCTAAGCCAAGCTCCATTGAAAGACAAAGAGAAGAAAGTTTAACCATTTGTCTAAGCTAAGCTCCATTAAAACATAAAAACCCCAAGATGGTTTTATTCCACATGGGATGTTGGTTCCAAGCTCCACCAGTTGTCCAAGCTAGGCTCCATTGAAGCATGGAGAGTAGCTAAGATCCACCACTCATCCAAGCTAGGATCCATTGAAACAATGACAACAAAAAGCTCTACCACTTCTCAAAGTTAAGCTGTATTGAAACATGGAAAAAACATATATATGTTGTACATGGAAAGTTTTGTTTCAAGGTCCACCACTTGTCCAAGCTAGGCTCTATTGAACATGGAAAAACTAGATATATGTTTTACATGGGGAATTTTGTGGCAACATCCACCACTTGTCCAAGCTAGGATCTATTGAAACATGGAAAAACCATATATATATTTACATGGGGATTTTTGTTTAAAGATCGACCACTTGTCTAAGCTAATCTCTATGGACACATGGTGTGAAGAAAAGATCCACCACTTGTCCAAGCTGTATTGAAACATGGAAAAAACATATATATGTTGTACATGGAAAGTTTTGTTTCAAGGTCCACCACTTGTCCAAGCTAGGCTCTATTGAAAATGGAAAAACTAGATATATGTTTTACATGGGGAATTTTGTGGCAACATCCACCACTTGTCCAAGCTAGGATCTATTGAAACATGGAAAAACCATATATATATTTACATGGGGATTTTTGTTTAAAGATTGACCACTTGTCTAAGCTAATCTCTATGGACACATGGTGTGAAGAAAAGATCCACCACTTTTCCAACCTAGGCATCATAGATAGTAGTTTGTTTAGTTCAAAGATCCAACATTTGTCTAACCTCTAAGAGAGGTGGAAGGAAAGCTAGTTATCTAAGCTAGGAATGGGGATTTTTGGTCTCAAGAATCATTGGGAATGGAGAGAAGATAATTTCTACTATTTGTCCAATCTTGGATCAATTGAGACATGGAGAGAAGCAAGCTCCACCAGTTGTCCAAGTTAGGCTCCATTAAACCATGGAAAACCCCCAACTATTTTCAACATCAAGGATTTTCTTTTTGTCAACTTAAATTCATTACAACATGGGGAGAAGCAAAGCTCCACAACTTGTCTAAGCCAAGATCCATTGAAAAATGGAGAGACGCAAGTTTAAACGTTTGTCCAAGCTAAGATCCATTAAAACATGAAAACCCCATGATGGTTTTATTCCAAATGGGATTTTGGTTCCAAGCTCCAGCAATTGTCCAAGCTAGGCTCCATTAAAGCATGGAGAGAAGCTAAAATCCACCACTCATCCAACCTAGGATCCATTGAAACAAAGAAAACAAAAAGCTCTAGCACTTCTCAAAGTTAAGCTCTATTGAAACATAGAAAAACCATATATATGTTGTACATGGGAAGTTTTGTTTCAAGGTCCACCACTTGTCCAAGCTAGGCTCTATTGAAACGACCCTAAACCAAATATATGTTGTAAATAAGGAGGTTTGTGTCAAGGTCCACCACTTGTCCAAGCTAGGATCTATTGAATCAACCCTAAACCAGATATATGTTGTACATGGGGAGTTTTGTTTAAAGATCCACCACTTGTCTAAGATAAGCTATATTGAAACATGGTGTGAAGAAAAGCTCCACCACATATCCAACCTAAGATTCATAAATAGTAGTTCATTTAGTTCAAAGATCTAACACTTGCCTACCCTCTAGAGAGAGGTGGAAAGAAAGCTAGCTATCTAATCTAGGAATGGAGATTTTTGGTCTCAAGAATCACTAAGACATGAAAAGTGTTGGAATTAGCGTTGTAGAGAAACGCACACACCTTGGAGAAGACGAAGAAAGCTCAAGGCACACAACTAAGTGTGTATTACTTAGTGTGCAATGGAAAGATAGATAGCCCTAGAGTGATGGCCTATATACAATGCACGGAAGAAAAAACCTCCTAAAGAGGGAAAAAATGCCCCGACAGTCCTAGTGTGTTCACACACATCACTACCACATGTATATGGTAACAAGTCCCCCCTGGAGTGATGCGGTGAACAAGAGCTGGCCCATGAGTAAAGGGAAGTGCCATGCCCTGAGGACATGATCAGTCCACAAAGGGGAGTAAGCACAAAGCTTTGTGGAAAGCTTCAAACTTCTTATGAGACAATGCCTTTGTGAAAAGATATGCAAGGTTGTCATGTGTTGGCACATAAGCCAAGTTGATCTCTCCTGCTGAGAGCCTCTCCCTGACATAGTGGTTATGCACCTCAATGTGCTCTGTGTGAGAATGAAAAACTGGGTTCCTTGCAACTTCCACTCTGACTGTCAGTGTAGATAGTGTTGGCAGTGTCTTGTCCAACACCCAAATCAGCCATAAGGCGTCTGAGCCATACACACTCAACCGTAGCTGTGAAGACTACCCTGTACTCAGCCTCACAACTCGAAGTGGCCACAATGGTTTGCTTCTTGCTCAACCATGATATACATGAACTGCCAAGCATGAAACAAAAACCGCTTGTGGACACTCGCATGTCAAAACAACCAGCCCAATCTAAGTTCGAAAAAGCATGTAAGCCTGGCGGCAATGATCCTCCCTTGGGATAAAACAAGCCAAGATGTAAAGTGCCACTAAGGTAGTGGAAAATCCTCTTGATAGCCTGTCAATGCTTAAACCCTGGGCTATCCATAAATCTGCTGACCAGTGAGACTGCAACTGAATGTGTGGCCTTGTATTGCATACATAAATGAGGCAACCAACAATAGTTTGGTAAAGAGTGACATCAATAGGATCGCCAGCATCATGTAGACTCAACTTCAAACTTGTTTCCATGGGAGTGGCAATAGGTTTGCAACCCTCAGTCCAAACTTACATAGCAATGTCTCTATGTAAATTTCTAAATACCAGCATCACACTGCTTAAACTGTATGCCCAAATAATGATGCAACAGCCCCAAATCTTTCATCTTGAAAGTAGCATTCAAAATCAGCCTTAAATTCATCAATATCTGCCTCATTGGGACCAGCGATCAAAAAACCATCTGCATAAAGAAAACAATGAGAAATACATCGCCCTCACGCTTGACATACAATGTGTTTTCTTTGGACTGTTACGAAAGCCTTGTTTGACCAAATGAGTGCCAGCTTTCTCATACCAAGCACGAGGAGATTACGTCAACCCATACAAAGCCTTCTTTTATCTGCACACTTTTTCCTCTTGTCCTTTCTTGATACTTCCTCAAATATGTCATCATTCAAGAAATTAGTAACAATGTCTGATTGATGTACCTCCCAACCAAAATGAGTTGCCAATGCACATAGAAAACGCACAGTAGTTATACGACAAGTGGGACCAAAAGTCTCTTCATAATCTCTGCCTTTTTGCTGTGCATAACCCTTTGCAACAAGTCGAGCCTTAAAGAGATCAATCTTACCATCCGGCTTGCGTTTCTACTTGTAAACCCACTTCATACCAATGGCCTTTTTGTCAGGAGGCAAATCACATAAAGGCCATGTGTCATTTTCTATAAGTGCATCATATTCAGATTGCATGCAAGCCATCCAATTCTCTCGATTATGTGCTTCATCAAAAGATAGAGGTTCCTCAACTTCATGTAAGCTAGACACACCCAAATCATAACAATCCGATGCATAAGATGCATGGAGAGAACTTGAACGAGTACGACAAGACAAAGGTGCATCCAATTTATTGTCACGCAAAGTATGCACCGGCCATTTTGGCATACCTCTAGCCTGCTCCTGTTCAGTCCTTTCCTCATCAAGTACATCATGTACATCTGCACCAGTAATAGGCTGATATGTAACATTTTTAAAAACCACCATAGGTTGTACATTTGCCTCATCGGAATTTACATTTGAACTTCCACCATTGAAAAGAGGCAACAAAGTGTCATAAATGTCATGTGAGCTTACATTATTGTCTCTAGTACATGACAACAAGGATTGAACAAAATCTTTCACAAACATATCCCATGAAACTAGAATACACTTTGTTTGTGGATGATACAACTTGTAACCTTTGCTTTCAGCACTATAATCAACAAAAAGACATTTGACAGCCTTATCATCCAATTTATGCATTGTGTTTGTGGCACCAAAGCATATGCCAAACAGCCAAAAATACGCATGTGCTCAATTGAAGGCTTTCTATCATGCCATGTGTAAGGTCTCTGACCTCGACCAAAAAGAGCACCCTTATACCATGAAATGAACATAATGGAAAAAGTTACTATTTTAGGAGTTTTCCAAATTTTGTCAGAGCCATGATGTTTAGAATGTTATAAAGCTTCCAAAAGTGAATTAAAATAACTTTTGTGAAAAATTTCCAAAAATAGTAAGTTTTTGGTCACCCGACCCGTCTAGTTTTCACCGTCTCGAAAAACTGCACCCATACCCCGAATTTGAAAAAAATGCATTTTTTGGACCCCGAGGGCTGCTAAATATGGTTGGTACTCGGACAGATACGCCTTAGTTAGAGCTTAGTATAGCAATTTACGGCATTAAATTCCGACTCGTATGGCCCGTTTTAGCCTAAAACCAATTTTTCCTAAAGTTGAGCGGGGAGGCACGGGGGCTCGAGGCTGTGTGGGAACAGGTCCCACGCCAGAGCCTGCTTTAGCAGCTAGGGGGCGCCCTCTCTTCTTTTGGGAGTTGTGGGAGAGTTGCCAAGCTTGAGAGAGAGTGTGAGAGTCAGTTAGACTAGTTAACTGGACACTTGGTAGGCATGTAATTGGACTTGCCATGCATGAAGTGAGTGCTCAATCAGATGCTTATAGCAGCATGGGTCGATTTTCAGCATGGGGGTCCTATTTAAGAGTGTGCTCACACACACACACATATGCTCACACATCCACTCAGTACACACACACACACACCTTGGGGAGGTGCTGCCGGCACACATAGTTTTTGGAGAAGAAGCAAAGGAGGGACGTGCTGCCCGATTCTCATCTCAAGGACTCCATCGGATCAAAAATTCGAGAAAACATTCATCCCCTAATTACGGGAATATCGATTTAATTTATGCTTTGCTGCAAATCTCTCTATCATTCTCTTAATCTCTCAACTATTATGCTTAATCATAGCTATATTTCTCAATAGCTGCTCTCTAATTCTCCATATCATTAGTCTATTATATAATTCTTGATCTAATAGCTAATTATACAAGTAATTAACCTCTCCTAATTATAGATTAATGCATGATTAGTAAGCAGATATCTTCCTCTAGTCATCATAGTAGATAACTGTCAAGCAGCTAATGATGTGGGATTGGTCATTTTCATCCTATTACCCCATAATGCTTGAGTAACTAAATTAGATTCAATCTGTTGATAGATTAAGAAGTAATTAAGGGAAAATTAATCCGTCATTAATCCGCAAGGAAGGGAATTTCCTCTCACCTATGCATACTGTAATTCTGCATCTACGTACATTAGGAAGGTGATTGAGCATCTCTAATTCACCCTTTAAAAAATTGATTAAGTAAAATCTGAAAATTCTAATTACCTAAGCCTAGTGCTTAATTTTAGATCTAGTTCCCATAGAACAAGTAACGTATTATCCATAAAATACTATGTCTTGAAGGAAACCTAACCATCTCGTATAGAATGAATTGTTCGTGATTCTAATTTGTCATCTTGATTTTTATGGTACTCTCGGACATTAGTTCTTTTTCTCCAAGTTGTAAATTAAGTAGTGAGTAAAAAATGGCCCGGGTAAAGAGAACTCGCTTCGGTGGTGCCCACGACCGCGAGGCGGGAACAAGCAACGTGAATGGCAAAGGAAAAGCTCCCATGGACGACCAAGTACCGACCATCTCACGGGCCAATGACGAGGAAGTGGAGGAGGTAGGTCACATTTTCATTCAAGTTGTTTAATTTAACATTGCATACGATAAGTTAGGAAAGAACATATCCCTAAACATGTTGGAGAAATCCGACGGAAACCTCGGCATTTGAATTCAATTGTATATTAAAGTCTAATTAGGAAACAATGGTTGATGGATATACTGTTTGAAATAGGAAAGAATGTTTGCTAGGAAAAATTTAACTCGGCATGTTCATTCTATTTCCAATGTTGAACTAGTCCTGAACCCCCTCCTGATCACAGGGGGCAGAGTTTCTGGTTAAGGGCTTTTGAATCCACGACTGCTGATTAAGCGGTGGATACCCATGACTTGCTTTCTATGCGGTGGGAACCCACGTCTTGATTTCTATGCGGTGGGAATGTCCATGTCGTGCTTTCTATGCGGTGGATATACCTAGCTGTATGGGCAATTAGGCGACGACGGGAGGCATAAACTCTCGCTGGAGGGGGAATGTTGTACCTCCAGAACATTGGAATTTTAATGAATAAGTTTGAGTAGAATTTTTACTAGAATTACTGTCTTGGTGCCACTTTGCAATACTTGTTGAAGGGCTGTATTAAGGAACTTGTGAATTGGAAATTAATCAATGAACTTATGTGTTGAACAACCATGTGTGGTAGTAATTAGAGAACAATAAGAAGGTGTGAGTATGGGGTGGAACTACATCTCAATGCTAGTAGGCTCGAACTCGATTCACTTGGTGATAAGAGATCATCCGTTAGTGGAACCCTGAACCACTTTTTTTGCTTCCGCTATAGATCTAGTGGCCACCAAGTTTACCATCAGATCCGTCGTTTGAGACGACGGGGTGGGGACCTCACACCACGCTTCATATGGAGAATAGACTGCAAAGCTTTTGTAGGACACCTGTTTAGTACATAAGTGGCACACATGATGGCCTCAAGCCAAAAAGAATGCAGCAAAGCTTGACTTTTTACCATACATCGTGCCATTTTGGTAAGTGATCTGTTTTTCCTCTCAGCAACACCATTTTGTTGAGGCTTATAAGGCACCGTACATTGGTGTTTTAAACCACTACTAGCCAAAAATGTATTAAATTCATTGAGACATATACTCCCCCCCTCGATTGGAACGAAGGGTGCCCATAGTACATTTTGAGACATTTTCAACCATAGCCACAAATTGTTTGAAGCACATAAACACTTTGGACTTCGCTTTAAGCGGAAATAACCAAGCAATGAAAGTTAGGAAGTAAAGGTAATTGCCCAAGGATGGAGTTTGCATGGGCCCACAAACATCACTATGCACAAGCTGCAACCTGCATGTGGCCCTAACTGGACCATCCTTTGGAAACTTAGAATACTGCATTTTACCCAAAATGCAGCCTTCACAAACATGTTTGACAGGTGCCTCAAGAGGCAGCAAAGAAGCAACCATATCAGATTTCTGCAAACACAGCAAACTGACAAAATTCAGATGCCGAAACATGCATGCCACAGTTTTGCATCTAAAACAGTCTTTGAATCTGCAACTGCATTTGCAAAATTTTGTCCACACTTGTCATACAAAGTGAGCTTATACAGCCCACGTCACAAAAGGCCAGATGCAACAATTTCATCACCAAAACTGAGATCATGAACAGTACATCTGTCATCCACAAATTTGACTACAAGTCCAAGTCTAGCAAGTGCAGATACAGACAAAAGATTCTTCTTGATCTCAGGTACATAAAGTGCATCAACAAGTGTGATGAACTGCCATTTACAGCAGCAGTAAGCACAGTCTTCCAGCTCTCTGAACCAAATAAGAGGCATTGTTGGCACAAGTGACTCAATTCCCATGAGGGACAGACTCAATAGAGGTGAACAATTCACGATGTGAGGTATTTTGCTTTGTAGCACCACTGTCAAAATACCACACATGTGAATCTGTAGCAACTGATATGCATGCATCATGGACAGCAGGATTGTAAGTGCACTATGCACTAAAAGTCCATTCTGCATCAACATCAGCATCACAGTCTCCTTTCACAGAAGACTCAACAATGGCTACATTTGTAGTGGAACCACTCTCTTTCTTCTTAGCCTCTTTGGCCTTCAACTTAGGGCACTGCTTGATCAAGTGATCATTACCTTTACAATAATGGCAAAGCATCTTCTTTTTGTCCTTATCACCAGAATTTCCAAATGAATTAATGCCAACAGAAGCATTAGGAACAAAAGTTTTTCCACTCGCAACAGAACCATAAGAAGTGGCTGCATTGTTGTTACCACCCCTTCTTTGAGAAGCAATAAAAGCCTGTTCAACGGCACGCTGTCTAGTCTTGTTTTTTTTGGAGAGTGACTCTTGTAACAGCAATGTGCACAATGCATCAAACTTGACAACTTCAGGATTTCCTTGGGTCATAAGTCTCCAAGTACTAGCAAAAGTCTGGTAATAATCTGGTAAGGCATCATGGACAGTCTGCACAAGGGAACTGTCTAAAATGACTTCACCTGCAGAAATAAGTTTCTCATTGGTATCCTTGACACCAACAAGGAAAGTGTCCATATCGCAATTTTTGCCTCATTGCGGCTGGCATAAAGACCAGCCAGAATATCCCAAGCCTGTTTTGCAGATTTCACTGAACAAATGTGGGGATTAATGGTGGGCTTCGCAGACAAATCAATCAATGCATGATCCTGCGCATCCTTTACATGGTAACGAGCTTGTTCTACCGTAGGCAAAACAACTCTAATAGCAAAAATCCTTGTAGCAAGATCTGCTACATCCTCAACACCGCCTACATTCTCAGAACCAAAACATACATCAATGGCCTGCACAATATTCTAGACACCCTTTAACACAAGAACATGTTGCATATGTAAGCCCACATAGGGTAATTTTCCCCATCCAATCTATCCTCGGCAGCAAACATCTTGAACACATCTGTGTTGTTGTCAGCCATGGAAAATGTCTGCACTTGATGTGAAAACTTCCCAAAATGAGGAGAAACTGAGTGAGACCATCACGTGCTATATAGCACAACCCATAGTAACAGACTGTATGGGATCTCTTATGCACTAATTGGTGCTGACAAAAATTTTGCATAAAATGACAAAATTGCCTGTGCAGACCTGGCTGTAGTGGAAACAGAGGCCGAAATGAGCCCGAATCAAAAATCTCAGCAAACTCAGCCCTGTGAGCTTTCCCAAAAAATTTGTGAATCTGCGAACGCTCGCCAAAGCTCACTGAAATCGGAGAAAGTGAGCAGGCGTGTGCTGGAGCTGTTGGTGACTAAGCCAGGGAGGACGCAACCTGCTCTACTACCAATCGTTGGAATTAGGGTTGCAGAGAAATGCACAGAGCTTGGAGAAGATGAAGGAAGCTCAAGGCACACAACTGAGAGTGTATTACTTAGTGTGCAATGGAAAGATAGATAGCCCTAGAGTGATAGGCGTATATACAATGCATGGGGGGGAAAACCTCCTAAAGAGGAAAAAAATGCCCCGACGGTCCTAATGTGTTCACACACATCACTACCACATGTATATGGTAACAAAAAAAAGATAAGTTCCACCACTTGTCCAAGCTCGGATCAATTGAAACATGTTGAGAAGGAAGGTCCACCAGTTGTCCAAACTGGGGTCTTTTTCAAGGTCCACCACTTGTCCAAGCTAGCCCAATTTCAATTGAACCATGGAAGCTTCTAAGAACCACCACTTGTCCAAGCTAGGCTCCATTGAGACATGGAGAGAAGAAAGACGCACTAATCTTTTGTAAGGTCTCGGTCACCCTTGCAGAGGGGATTCCCATGTAAAGGAATACATATTTGGCCATTCTAGCCATATACAAAAAGTTACTATTTTTTGCAGTTTTTCTACCTCTCATAAGCTAATGATAAATATAGTATTGTAAGATTTTCAAAAATGACATTTTTACTTTTTTGTCATTTTCGTCCAAAAATAGAAAGTTTTGAGGTGCTTACACTCACCTAGACCATGTGACCGTCTCGTCAAAATCTACCATGTCCTAAGTTTTCATAAAAATAGCTTCCTGCTCCAACAACTACTAAATATAGCAGGTATGTGCATCTGACACCTTAGTATGTAGTCCTCAAGCTCTTCTTTCAATAGCAAGTTTTAAAATTAAATTCTGATAAGCCAAGATCATTTTAGACAATTAAATTTCATCCTAGGATTAATAAATTAATTCCTAAGTCTAAGGTATGTATATGTATGCATGTGCATGGGCATGTATGTCCATGTATGCCTATAAATGACCCATATCCATGGACCCATCTATTATAGAATAATTGACTATGAGCATGGGGGCACTACATGAGGTGTATCACCCAAAAGGGTAAAGAGGGACACCTCTATGGGCTAAGTAGGAGCTTGTGACACCTCTACTCATTCTTTTGACAAGAGGGGGCGAGCTAGGGAGGTATGGGGCTGAATTGGGCAACAAGGAACCTCCAAACCCTATATAAAGGACATTCACACTCAATTTTACACGCACTTGAGCACACTTGGGAGAAGGAAGCTCTGCTGTTGTGGCAATTAACTTGGTGGCTTCTATATCAAAGCTTTGAGAGATCAATAGATCCAAAGCACATTTGGGTAATGTAAATCTATTGTTTAATCAAGCTATTATCAATCTCTTCTCTCAATTGGAATCCTTTCCAATTGCTTCCATAGATTATCTTTCAATTGGAATCCTTTCCAATTAATATCATATTACCATTCAATTGGAATCCTTTCCAATTGCTACTCTATTATCAAATATTATACTCTTATTTACCTATCCTCAATTAATAATCAACAATCATCATACCTATTTGATGGTGATTTTTCTATATTACAAAGTAATGAAGGTAACCCAGATGCTTGCATGAATTAGCTAATCATATTCAAGAATTTTGTCCAATTAAAATGATGGATTGTTCTTACAAGTAGATATAAGTGATTAATCATGAGATGTGTATGGGTTATAACGCATGTTTATCATAAGATTATGGCAAGATTAAGCAAGCATATGTTTTTGGTTTTATGTGTGGAATAACCATATATGTAATGGAAATGGCCTATGAACTTTGAGAATAGTGGAATTAAGAGAATTAGAGTGAGCATTTTTGTGAGATTACTTTGAGAACTTGGAGGGTGAACTTAATTGATGGTAGCAACATAAACATAGTACTTAATTAACTTGGCATGAACAATACTTTTGCAAGAGAGAGAGTATTAGAGAACATGACAATAGATGAGGACCGGATTTATTTGCAGCCGATCCCCCCTCCAAAAGGCGTTTGTATTATAGATTCTTCCATCAAGAGAGAGAGACTTTATTACAATATAATCTTTGTGCTCCTTGTGACCTTGGTGATTCTATGAAGATGGAAAGCTTCATGCATCACGAGCTGAATATAAACTTTGCAAAAAGCATTAAATATCCCAAGCCTCAGTCCCAAGGCCTCAAACACCTTCGAAGGTGGAGAGAGCTAGCGGGGAATGAGGGTACGGAAGAGGAAGAAGAAACATCCAATAGGAGAAAGAAATAGTTCCTTACTTATCATCATTCTTCTTGCTTAGCATAGCATAATAGCATAGTAATGAAGATGAAGAAGATGGCAAGCTTAAGCATTGAAGCATAGCTCTTGGTTGGATTTGCATTCCATAGCCAAGAGTGTTAGTGTAGGCTCTCCACTTCTCAACAAACTTAGAGAAGGAGATGGAGCTCTTGCATTTTGCACTCCACACAATGAGAGAATGTGTGTGTGTGTGTGTGGGGGGGGGGGGAGTATAGCCCCCCTCTCATGCTTGGTCCACACCTCCCTCTCCCCCTCTCTCTCTCTCTCTCTCTCTCTCTCGTATTAATTTATTATTTCCTTTGGACATGTGTCCTCTTTTTTCTCTTTTGAGAGAAATAACTTAATTATTTATTTTTATGTATCTAAATTCTCATTGGACCCCTTTAAAATTTAACCAATAGCATTCAAACACATCATGAGGACCACATGTGGAGGATCATTTGAACATGTGTGTTTTATGTTTATTAAGTCATTTGGTTGAATGGAATACTTCAAGGACTTATTCAATCAAGCAAGCATGTGTCTTTTATGCTTCTTAAGTCTTTTTTTTTTAATTGAATACTTCAAGCCTTAGTCAATCAAGCATGGACGTTCATGCCTCTTGAGAACTTATCTTTGAGTTTAACATTTCAAAAACCTTAGTCATTTAAGCATAAAAATCACCTCAAGCTTTAGGCAAGGTTCCCACAACCACTTTAAGCGTCTTAACACCTCATGCTTAGGTACGATTCCCACCTCGAGGTTTGCCTTAGCTTGCGTAAGGTCAAAGGACTTTTTAACACTAACTTTTAGAGCTCTTTAATGAAGCTAACCCTAAGGTCTTTAAGCTCCAGTAGGTAGCATTGCTCTTTGACAGACCATCCCTCATTTGGATCCCTTTACCATTGGCCCTGTGTTGAGATAGATCCGTAAGCACATGTCTGTATTCTAACCCTTGTTCTCGTTTATTATCCCACATTAAATGATCAGTTTAATATGAGAAAATCATTTGGGTTGGTTAGATATTAGATTTTATGACAATATATGTTTTGGTATTAAAACACTTATAATCATTTACCCTACTTCTAATGGATTCTTATACTTTTGCTTACAACTTATCAAATTAAGTATCTAGTAGTGGGAACGGCACCCAAAAGAACTTGCTATGGTGGATCACACGATTATGAAGCCGGAACCGCTGATGGTAAAGGCAAAGGAAAGGCCTGATGAATGAGGATGTGCCACTTATCCCACGAAGTGATGTTATTGCTCATGAACAGGTAGGAAACTTCTTTTTTGTTCAATGCTCCATGAGTAATTAGGAAGGAGAAAACTACCTAAATAGTGGGTCGATCCCAATTCAAAACCACATCAATTGAATTTGTTAATTATCTTTAAGTTGTATTAAATGGAAGGACTATTTGAGATATATTGTCTGAAGTAGGAAAGGAATGTTTTCCTAGTAGGAATACTTTCAAACCTTCTCCATTCAAAATCCTATATTAATATAGTCAAAACTCCCTTTGATATCCAGGGAGGAGGGCTTAGTGGAGTGAACACTAAAGTAGTGCATATGGGTGCACACATCTTGTGGGTTTGTGCCCAGAATGCAAGATATTACTTGTGGGTTTGTGCCCAGATTGCAGGACAATTTAGTTTTATGGGCAACTAAAGACACCGGGAACAATAAACTCGCACCAAGAGCAGTGAACTCTTGGGGTTGGGATATTTAAATGAAGAAGGTTCGTATGTTGTTTTTCTTCTACAAAAGATTGTTTTGGTGCCACTTTGATCATGCTAGAAGGGCTGTCTTAATGAACTTGTGATGGAAATCATAAAAAGGAACTTTGTGTATGAGCAATCATGTTGTAGTAATTAGAAAACAAGCAAAACGAAGTGTGAGCGTGGGGGTGGGGGTGGAAAGTGGGGGCTGGCTCAGGTTGCCAGTCAAGGATGGGTAGTCTCGATTAGTTGAGAAACTCTTGGCTCCTCAATGATAGAAGAAGCAAACTAGAGACTCATTGTGCCAAGAGTCGAGAAGTCCCAATTACGTGCCTCTGAAAATTATGGGGAAAAAGGCATTTGGGGTTTCTCTCTTTTGGAAGGTGAGAATTAGGAACATCAAAATGTTGTGTTAGTTCACGCTTTCCCTGCGAGACAGGGCTAGGACCCTTTTCAATGGCTCGGACTCAAGTTACTTGGTAACGGGAGTCTGTCCATTAGAGATCTTGTCTATCTGACTATGCTTTTGTCAATCAATTAGGGTCTAGCGACCTGTCAGATACCCTCCTTTTGCCAAATGGATATGGTAACGGGGTGGGGACCTAACATCTTTCAAGCTAAGATCCATTGAAACAAGAAAACCCATATATATGTTGTACAAGGGCAGTTTTTTTTCAAGGTCCACCACTTGTCCTAGCTAGGCTCTATTGAACCTGGGAAATTGGGAACTGGGAAAAGTGATGCAATGCACCATTTGTCCAAGCTAACCCTATTGACAAGGGATAGTAGCAAGCTCCACCATGTGTCCAAACTAGGCTCCATTAGGACATGAGAAACCACTCGTCCAAGCTAGGCTTCCTTGAAATATGGGTAGAAGCAGAGATCCATCACTTGTCCAAGCTACGAACAACCTTGAACAATATTTCTTCTCACCAATTGGAAAATCATGGTGTGTTTTACATGAAAATTTTTGTTACAAGGCCCGCTACTACTTGTCAAAGCTTTCTCCAAGCTACGATATTGTTTCTCATCATTGGAAAAACCCATGATATGTTGTACATGGAGAGTTCTGCTCCAAGCTCCACCACTTGTCCAAGCTAACTCTATTGAAACATGGTATAGAAGAAGGCTCCACCATGTGTCCAAGTTAGGAAACATTGAAACATGGGAAACCACTTGTCTAAGCTAGGATCCCTTGAAACATTAGCATAAGAAAAACTCCACCACTTGTTAAAACTAGGGACAAACATAAATGATATAATTTCTCACCAATTGGGAAACCCTTGATGTGTTTGTACATGGATAATTTTATTACAAGGCCCACCACTTGTCCAAGCTACCTCCAAGCTACAATAATATTTCTCACCATATTTGGAAAATCCATGGTATGTTGTACATGGGGGGTTTTGTTCCAAGCTCCACCACTTGTCCAAGCTAGTTCACTTGGCACAACAAAAGAGTTGCCGAGTCTATATTATGCATGGTGCACATATTTTGAAACTTGACCACAAAAATATGTATGCATAATCAATGATAAGATGGTTCAAAATAAGACTGTCATTCCAAGATTATGCATTGTTCCTAAGGGTGTGGATTCAAGATACAATTTACAGGGGGCATTGATAGGCATGATCACTCATGGACATGGAGAAGGTCATTACGGCCACTTTGTCTTGAATGGTTTGTGGCCAGCTTACAATTGGCTCAATTGCTAATTGCTACATAACCTAGAGAGAAAAGATGAGCACCCTCTTGGTGATCTAGTAACAAATGGACTTCCGAGGGGCACTGTTTCACTACTAAATGCTTTGAACTCAAGGCAATCTTTGGACTACCACAACTTGAGTGATGGAAAAGATCCCATTGCGCAATCATCTGAAATTGCAGAGGAGGAATTGGGATCAACATTGCAAGCTGCCAGAGAACTTGTTGCTACAACTGGATAATTATGCAGGGGAAAACAAGAATTGATATTTAGTTGGCCATTTGTCAATGCTTGTTGCAAGGGGGGGTTTCAAAACCATCCAGCTAGGATCTTTAATGGTTGGGTATACACATGAGGACATAGATTTTATATTCAATAGGTTTTTAGAGAAATTGAGAGTTACACAAACCTATACTTTACCACATTTGATGGATACAGTATGAAACAGCTCATCTTCATCTCCAACTCCATTTTTGCTCACAAAGATCCTCGATTTCAAGCAATACTGTGATGGCTATCTTTGCGATGGACAAGACATTCTTGTTGGCCATTCCAAGACACTTCAATTTAGGTTCTTTATGTAGGATGAGACACCAATGATGCAATATAAGGCACATGTAGGTGTTTCAAGTTGGAGTGGAAGTATTTGCCTTTGAAAAACATGCACAGAAGGAAATCCGATGCTACTGCATGGAGATCCACCTTGTGTACCAATGGAGGAATATGTCAAGGCTCATGAAGAGGTGATTTCAGGGTTGAAGAACTATAGAAATTCCTGGCAGAATTTAGGACTCAATGGCTCAAGTGTACCGCGGTCTTATAGACCCATGATAGATTATTGGAGCAAGGTAATTGAAGAGATTGGAAAACCAATCATATTAGAGGGAGTCTTGTATGAAATGTTTTGGCCAAAAATTCAAGAATTCAGTAACCTAAAAAGCACTAGAGGGAGTTTACAACAAGGAGCAAAAGAATTCCTAGGCCTTGAGGAGTTGAATGACCATTTTTGTGGGCCTCAACGAGATAGACCAAGGGAAGATTTTTACCCCATGTGTCATGTGCATCAAGGTGACTTTCTTATGCTAGTTCCAAATGAAATAGAAATCTATCCAGTTTGGCTTGCAGTGGCTCTATCTGACATTGATAATGAGCCTGCATCACCAAACTACAAAAAAAATATTGATCCAATATTGGGCACCTCGATGCAAGAAAGAGTGGGATGACAGATGCTCAAGCTTACAACAATTGTTGGAAGGGTTTTTGGGTTGTCAACTATAAAGATCCCTAAGTGTGGGAAACTGTAGATGAAATTTTTTGGTCTTGGAGACCCAACAAATTCTAGAATTAAGATTCCAGAAAGGCATGCTCAAAAATCCAAAGAAGGCCTCATGCGTGTACATCAACCACGCTTGGATCAAAGTCTAGATGTGGTATCAAACGTGGAGTACATTTATTTGGAGCTTCTATTGTGACTATGCAAGTCAATTTTCTAACAAGATCTTTATTTGTATCTTCATTTGTTTTATGTAATTTGGAATATCTGTAAGAGTTCATCTGTAGTGCATCCTCTTGACTTTTGGTATTTGTCAACACCACAATCCATTACGATTTGCACTTTATTTACCAACCATAAATCAGCAAGTTTTCCTCGTATTTTCCCACTTTAAGTGGATAATTCTCAAATTACATGAATATGGTCAATTTGGAAATTCCCATAATCTGATATTCTTACCAAAATACCTGATATGGTCTTTCAAGGATTTTTGGACATTTGAAAGCACCTTTTACTTGAAAGATACTATCGACCATAAATTTGGTTGTGGCCACTCCATATACTTAATTTGGTTGTGGCCACTCCATATACTTAATGAAGAATATGTCTTGATGGGTTCAAGCTTCTCATAACCTTGCATAGTAGTAGGTACAATATAGAAGTGTGAATAGAAGAAAATTCTTCTTTGAGCCAATTTGGTTGAACAAAGGTGTACGAAATTGTTGCTCCAATATCCGCATGTATAGCTTTGAATGTGTCAAAGAAGCTGTGAAGTGGATGCTACGTAGATGGAAATATGACTGCAAAATCAAGCAAAACATAATTATGTCGCCACAAAAAATTTCCAATGTGACTTTACACCGAACTCTGTATTCAAAAAACATGTACTCACAATGTAGTGGGAATCCAGCAAGTTGTTGCAATTGCATGCTTGACATCGAGAAAGCATGTTGCACAATGGCTACGGGTCCCCTTGTCCTTGTGATTATTGAAGCCAAGGATCCTTTCGTTCCAATGACGATCCAAGTATCCACGATTTTGAACACAATGATGTTCAATAGCAGATGCATTGGGAATAGAATGGGGTCTAGAAGGGCCTCTTTATTTGGTGGTTTAAGGGAAACAAACTTTAGTATTTAAAAAGAATCAAAGGAAAGCTTTTGAATTCAAACAATAAAAATGGATTTGAATTCAAATTCCCCCCCCCCCCCCCCCCCCCCCCAAAAAAAAATTTAATATCTAGTGGGAAAAACCATATCATGTAACATATCTATAAGAAGAGGTGAGTGTGTACTTTACAAATCTATAATCTCGAATCAAATCGGAGATTGTATGTAGGCGTTATGGAAGGCTAGAAACCATAAAGTTGTCAAGCCCCTTTTTTTTTGGGGAGGCCGGGGGGGGGGGTGAGGGGAGGGAGTGCGTCCTTTGACCACTCTTACACCTCTCTTACACACCCAGCATTTTTGCACACATGACCTGCATGTATTTGTCAAGATGTTAATCACCTCCCTAATCTCATGCCAAATAAAGAGGCCCTCCTAGACTCCATCCTCTTCCTAATGGTTGCATGTATACCCAAGCACCTTTGGTGAACTCTTGTGGTACACACTCACTGTCTACAGCTCTTGGGTTGAGGCATGCAAGTCCAGTGACCTCATCCTTTGGCCACCTTTGAGGAGTAGGGCTTGCTATGTGTGAGTAAAGGAAATTAGGAGCAAGAGGAGGATCTTGCTTGTTGCTACAATGCAAGTGGGAGAAAGGGATTGAGCTTGCTTGGTGTGCCAATGGGAGGTCGAAATGGCAGAGAAGGGAGAAGAGCTTGGTTGGTGCCACAATGGAAATAGGAGAAGGTGGATGACCTTTGCTTGGCGTGGTGATGGGAGGTGGGAGGGGAAGAGAGAGGAGCTTCCTTTGTGCTACAATGGAGGTGGTAGTAGAGTGAAAGTGTTGGAGTCGAGGGTGAGTGTGATTATTTCAACAAAGGAGAGTTTGAAAATTTCAAGTATGGCATAGGATTGGAGAGTAGAAAATGATATTTCAATGTGGTTTGAAAAAAATTCGATTAACGGGTTTTTTTGGTACACATTTTTTACTTTTGGAGGTCAAAAAAATCATTTTTTGACCATAAATTAGGTTTGGGGGGATACTTCAAGGAGATAAAATTTATTTCTTTTTTAAATTTAAAAAAAAAATAGGTTTTTTCAAAATTGGTCAAAAAGGAGGAAAACTTGGAGATTTCAAGTGGGTTCCCTATGCCCCCCCCCCCCCCCCCCCCTCTTCCAACCGTCTCACTAAGTAAGAGGCCATTAAGAAGTGTCCCCCTGCTATTTTGAGGGCATAGAGTGCGTCCACCACCTTATTTCTATTGGTTGGCTTCTAATTAACCTTAATCCCAAAGGGCGCCTAAAGGGTTCATATTTTTCATAATGAAGCACATGTTGTGCTTGAGGTGCATTGTAGATTCTTTAATGAGTCAATATAACATCTCCACTCACAATTGTGAGAGCCAAAAGGAAGATTGTTAATGAGAGTTTTTTGTGGTTCATCCCCAAAATTATATATGACATACACATGATGCATACTTAATTAATGTAAACATGTTCGTAGGGAGCAATATAGGAGGCACATCTATTGCGCATTGGTGGATATAAGCTACACTGCTCTTCATGAAGGAACTTACACTAGCAAGCTTGCAAGAAGATTCATGTACATCTCCAAGTGATGCTTCACAAAGTGATCTTTCACCTTGCCGTTTCACATGAGTCTAGGACTACACATGAAAATCACATGAATTGTGTCTACTAAGCATCTTCAAGGAGGTACACACTAGGGACGAGACTAAGTTCATCTCCAACAACCCTCCTCTTGGGCTTTGGATCTAGGTACAAGGTTTCTAGCTTAGTTTTTATTCTACTTGGCTCATATTATGAACCCTTGCTAGTAATATATGATAACTTTGCTACCTTCTTTGTGGAAACCTCAGCCTCATAGAAGTTTTGCAAATAAGAAATTGGGGAAATTACCAAAATAACCCTCTAATTTTTGGAAATTCCCAAAATACCCCTCAAATTTCAAAAATTCCCAAAATACCCTTGTATCTATTTTGGTTGGATTGTTCAAGATTTTTTTAATCTTTATTCCTTTTTGACAATTGAGATCCGTTTTTGCGTGCTTAGCATGTAATTTGTCACAAACTATTTCGCATAAAAAGGCAATTATGTCTAAAGATAATGAAGCAATTCATCTCCAAAGCTTGAGTAACCAACTCAAATTCTGGATTTAGCATCTTATATTGATGAGCAACGAGTCTTCTTATGGAAAGCTACAATTTTTTAAATCTTTGGAGAAATTTAATTTCACAAACAGGCGTATTTTGGGAATTTAGGAAAATTTGAAGGGCATTTTGGGAATTTATGCCAAACTATTGGGGATATTTTGGGAATTTCCACAAATTAGAGGGGTATTTTGGTAATTTTCCCTAAAAAATTATCTTCCAACAATGCACCAAAATCTAATCCAAAGTGTAAACCTAATTGACGAATGCAGTAGGAAATTTCTGTCAAAATGGTTGGTCCCTTGAATCTCAACTAGTTGGTCACCAAACTCTATAAATTCAGCACAAGAAAAACCTACTTCAGATTTATTTGAATTTTGAAAAATGAGGGTTATCTAGACCCTCCTTTCTTGATCTTAATGAAGCACTCATCTCATTCTCTTGCATTTTCACAATCACATTATCACCTTTTGCACTGGAAAAACCACTTCATGCTGGGCAATCTGAGCTTCAAACACTATAACATTTTCACAATATTAGGCTTTAAAACATAAAATCTCAAAATACTCTACATAATCAGGTTTAATTTGCTACACCCAAAACTTTAGACAACCACATATCACTTTAGAAGTGAAGTGAAAATGGATTAACATAGAAAACAGGTTGAGTGACTATCACAAATTGTGTCGTTGGACAAGAATTAACATCAATAATTCTACTTCCAGTTGAGTTGAACCCATTTCTTCTGAGCCAGAATCTACGAAGATCCTTTGCAAGGTAGATCAGAAAGAATTGTGGACTCAAAATTCTCAAAAATTTGATGTTCTTGTTTCAATTGTTTTTCCAAATAACCTACTTTTCTTCCCATGCAACCAAATCTAGTTGCCACATTTGGCAGAATAAAAGACAAGCTCAGCAAAACTCAGGATTTTTGGAAGTGTCATGTATACATTCATGCTAACTAGACTCAAATAACACTCCCATAAGTCTAAACTCATCATTTGTGCAGAATCAAGCTTTGCAAATCCAACATCTCATCTTGCATTTGTTGAATCAATAAAATTCAATCTCTACCACCCTATTTTTTCACTTTAGCAACTTTTTTCTTTTTTTGCAAAACTCACAATTGTGAGTGATTGTATTATAAAATCACCAATAGATTACAAATCAACCTCAAGCTCATGCTGAGCCTTGAGGGACAGAGGGTTACATCCAAGCTTGGTTACCAGTACGTACTATTGTGAACATCCTTTACAACGAAGGCACTTTGGCAACTTAAAGTTGTGCGAATAATGATCTACCCTTTGTTTGTGCACCCATACTATTGTTCTCATCAAGAGAGAAAAAAAACAATCTTCAATCACATTATCATCTTCATCAAACTTTTACAAAAACATCATCAGCTTTGTGACATCTTTGGCTACTTGATCATTTTGTGAATCATTCTCAGCTTTTCATGCTCCATTGATCCTTCAAAGAGTTCAAAATCATTACTACTAACATATTGACACTCTTGGTTGCATGCAAGCAAAGCAACATGTACTTCAATTTTAGAGAAGTGTACTTCAAAATTAGCCAAATTTGCTTCATTTTGCCTCTACTGCAAAAGGGAGAAAAATTCGAACAAAATTGATTTTTTTTAAAAGCTCTTCTTAATTGTTAGCTTCTTTATTTTGTCTATGAAAATTCTGATTTTTACTTCATTGACTAAGACTTAGTGATAACACATACATTGCAGTAGAATTTCTATTTAATTGTTCTAATTGTATTTGGGCTACATCTCATGCACCTACAATACTTCTCACACTTCAAAGGCATCATGAAGTTCAGAAAAACTTTTTTTGGGTGAGCATATGAAGGGAGTTTAGTGTTCTCTATGGGATTTGGGTGCATTTGTACTCCCTTTCTTTTGATCTAGAGTAACCATTCATAAAATTCATGAAGTACAGATGATTTCCAAAAGATGGAGTATGCATTGGACCACAAAAAAGCATGTGGACAAGTTACAATTGTGAGTAGCCCGTACATTTTTCTTTTAGGAAACTTAGAATGCTAGTTGCACCTAACATGATCCTTGGTGAGATTGATGCCGAAAATCATCAATAGGTATTGATTGCTACCTCTAATGGTTATTCCTATTCTTTCAATGCTCTGACTCATGGAGGGAGGTTTAGTGATCTCTATTACCAAGTCAAGATATGTGGTGAATTGATTTTCTCCCAAAGAAGTGAGATTCTCCTTGTTCTCTCTCTCTCTCTCTCTCTCTCTCTCTCTCTCTCTCTCTCTCTCTCTCTCTCTCTCTCTCTCTCTCTCTCTACTGAATGGTACCACAATGAAGTGGGTACTTTGAGATGGTACATGCAAGGTTAGCACTCTAGTTGCCTTTGAGTGGGCGCAAAGGTCCTCCTTTAGTGGTTATAATTGTAGACCATGGGAAATGTAAAGTCTCTAAGCTATACACGTGGTTGGTAGGTGCAAATATGTAAATTTTGTATAGACACCTACGGATGGGATCTCTAAACTTCTCCTTGGATTGTCCCTACAGAGAATACTATCATGTGTGCCAACATTGGCTCTTATCCAATACCAAAAGTTGGAAAGCTTGTGCTTACTGCTACAAGGGGTAGTTATTTCGCAGTTATTGATACTTTGGATGTACCTGGGATCAAAATGAAACTTGGTCTTATAATCAAGTTTATGGATGATAGATGTATAGTATATAATCTTAGTTTTGGTGATATTATTGCGATATCTAGCACTTTGTTTTAAGGGTTGTATAATCTTGCTGCTTACAAGAACAGTGTGGAAGATGCAACATGCACAGTTTTAATTTAAAAGTTGCTTCAGATGCAAAACTTTGGCATGCATGTTTTGGGCATGTGAATTTGCCAATTTTTTCTATTTGTAGAAATTTGATATAGTTGCTTTGTTGGCCACTCTTGAGGCACAATTGAAACTTTTATGTGAAGGCTCTATTTTGGCAAAATGCAACTAGACAACATCATCAGTTGTGGGGATTACCCATTTATTGTCTTTTTCAGTTAGTCACATGATACCCACAAATCACTAGCACGTACTCATGGACCCTCCTCAGAGAGGGCCATAAACCATAACACATGAGCACCTGGTATCAACCATGGGATCAACCCAAAAGTATCAAGCAATCATACCTTATAACATGATTTCAAAACCTTTTTAACCATTCCCCAAAAAAATCAAAACAATCATATTTTTCCACGCCTCCTTGAGCATGGCCTTGAGCTTATTTTCTCCACAATGCCCACCACCACAAGGCTATATCTAACTTCTACAAGTCCTCTGAGCTGCATGTAAGCCCTTTGTACACACACTTCAAGCTCTCACAAGCTAGGTTTTGTGATGGTCAAGCTTCAAATACCAAACACAGTACAGCAAGATACCAATTGTTGAGTGAAAAAAAGTGAGTGCATGCCACAAGCGAGCGAGAGCGAGAGAGAGGGGGGGGGGGCTCTCCTACTCTCTTGTTAAAGTTATGGAATCTCAAGTGAACTGCCCAATGTAATCCCATTATTTATTTTGGAAAAGTTTAGGTAGGGCAATTTACTTAGATGAGTATATATGCAACCCATTGCCCCCATTGTATTCATCATCAGTTATTCATTGCCAAGGTTAATTGGTCCAGGACTCTCTCTCTCTCTCTCTCTCTCTCTCTCTCTCTCTCTCTCTCTCTCTCTCTCTCTCTCTCTCTCTCTCTCTCTCTCTCTCTCTCTCTCTCTCTCTCTCTCTCCCCCCTTGGTCTCTATGCTTCCTCATCATTGCCTTTGACATGGTATCAAAGCCTTGGTAGAAGTAGCATTTCGTATTGAGAAGAAAAAGCCATAAAGAGTTTTCTCTTCCTCGTTGCCAACAACCCCCACTACCCTCTACTGTGGTCATTGCCTCCTCCCTTTGTGTTCTTGTGAAGTCTCCCCCACCATAGCCTTTTAAAATGTTGCTAAACAGCAGTTCACCACATTGCTAGTGTTCGATGTCGGAGACCCTCCCATTGCTAGTGTTTTAAAACACTACGATCGGCAGCACCTTGGTATCGATGGCATCGGCACCCCCCTTGGCCTGCCTATGTTTTGAGATGCCCGATCGGTGGCCTTTGGCACTGACTGCGACCCTTTCTTCCTTGCGACAATGTCTCAAAATGTAATGGAATTGGCCTATTTAATTTGAGAGTAGCGGAAATTAATGAGAGTACTTTTGAGAAATGACTTTGTGAGCATAGCGGGTGAACATAATTGAAGATAGCAACATAATCATAGCAATTAGTTAACTTGGCATGAACAATACTTTTGCAAGAGAGAGAATTTAGAGAACATGACAACAGTTGAGGACCGGATTTATGTGGATCCGGTCCCCCCTTCAATAGGCATTTGTATTATGATTTCTCCCATTAAGAGAGACTTGTTACAATACAATCTTTGTGTTCCTTGTGACCTAGGTGATGCATTGAAGATGGAAAGCTTCATGCATCACAAGCATAACATAAACTTGAAGAAATCTTTAACTATCCCAAGCCTCAGTCCCAAGACATCAAACACCTTCGAAGGTGGAGAGAGCTAGCAGGGAATGAGGATAGGGAAGAGGAAGAAGAAACATTTCGTAGGAGAAATAATTAGTTCCTCACTTATCATAACTCTTGTTGCTAGCATACATAATAGCATAGTAATGAAGAAGAAGGAGATGGAAAGCTTAAGCATTGAAGCATGGCTCTTGGTTGGATTTGCACTCCATATCCAAGAGTGTTGGTGTAGGCTCTCAACCTCTACTTGCTTGGAGAAGGAGAGGGAGTTCTTGCACTTTGCATAGCACACAATGAGAGTGTTTGTGAGTGTGTGTGGGTGAGTATACCCCCTAAGCAACCCCCTAGCTTGCTTGGGTCGACCCTCCCTTGTATCTCATGCTTGAAGCTCATTGGACCCCTCCAGGCCTAGCCAATCACAAGCAGGAGGCATTACAAGCACCAAGGGTAGCCTTGAGACAAGTGTCCCCCTTTCCCCTTTGAGAGAGAGGGCTAGATAAATGCTAAATCAATTAATTAAATCTCCTAAATTATTATTGGACCCCTTGGGTGGCCAACCAATAGGTTTCAGGCACACCATGAGGGCAACATGAGGAGGAACTTGACAAGTGTCCCTTTTGCTTTCTTTGTACCATGCATGCCTTGTGTGAGTGTGTGGGTGTTCTCTCTCATCCCCCCTCATGTAGGGCTCGCCCCCTCCTTGTAGGGATTGAATCTTTGACTTTTTGACACCTCTACCCCTCATGCATAGGCCCAGTTCCCACCACAAGCTTGGCTCATAAGCACTTTAAGCTTGGGGTGGGTTCTCACCTCAAGTGCAACCCTAGCATCTCAAGCATGTCAAGCACCTCAAGCATCTCAATAATTAAGCATCTCAATAATTAAGCACCTCAAGCATCTCAAGCACCTCAATCATCAAGCACCTCAAGCACCTTAGTCATCCAGCATGACAAGCACCTTAGTCATCAAGCATGACAAGCAGGACGAGCACCTGGAGCTGGGTCGGGTTCCCGCGCCTCAAGCTCAGCCCTAGCTTACCTAAGGTCAAAGGCCTTTTACACACATTATTGGAGGTCTTCAATGAAGCTAACCCTGAGGTCTTATGCTCCATTTGTTAGCCTTGCTCTTTGATAGACCATCTCTCATTTGGGCCCCTTTACCATTGGCCCCGTGTCCAGATAGATCTATAAGCACATGTCTATATCTTAGCACTTATTCCCGTTTATTCTCCCACATTAAGTGATCAATTTAATATGAGAAAATCATTTGGGTTGGTTAGATATTAGATATTAGATTTTATGACATTAACTCTCTCTTGAAATCATAGTCGTCCTCGACTATGAGGTAGAAGAGATAAATCCTTAGTCATTAGTCAATTTTACTTAGCGGGTAGAGGATCCCTTTTTACCCTACGACATCTTTCCAAGATGGATGACTAATCCATTTGGTGCTTGGGAGACATAGCTGCCGCAAGCATGTATGCTCTTTAGTCCATTTCATTCTCCCAAAGTAGAGTGACAAATTCTACTTGGTGTTTGAGAGACGTCGTCATCACAAACATGATTCTAAGCATGCATACTATTTAAATTTGTGCACAATTAAAAAGAGGACTAGTCTTATAAGACAAAAACATGAGTCATTTAAAAGAAATTTGCACATTTTCTTACTCTATTGTAGCATTGTAAGCATTGACAAGGTTCATACTATCCTTAAGCTGTATTTCTTGCATCCATCTAGCATCTTCAAAAGGATAATTTTTGAACTTAATAAGATACCGTCGGATAATCTTACCATGTCGTAGTACCTTGTCTTCATGTCGAAGAACAGCTTCGGGTTGTAGCACCTCTTCTTGGTCTTCAACCTCGGGAGGGTCTTCAATAATTGGTTTAGTTGGTGGCTCTCCTTTGTAGGGCTTAAGTAGGCTTACATGAAAGGCATTGTGTATGAGCCAATGCTTGGGCAACTTGAATTGATAAGCCATCTCATTGATGGGCTCCAAGATTTGGAAAGGACCATAGTATCTTTTTGCTAGTTTAGCATAATGCTTTTGATGGCCCGTAGGATTTTTGCTCGTCGTTTGCCTTAATCGAGCCTTAGGAAACTTGAGTAAGACCCAATCATTTTCTTTGAACATCAAGTCTCTTCTGTGCTTATCAGCAGGCAGCGTTTTGCCTTTGTTGAGAGATGGATATAGCCTCCTTAATCTTTTGAAAAGATTCTTGTAGGTCATGGCTATACTCATCGGCAGCGAAGATCTTCCCATGTACTTTGAGTAGCAAGGGACTTTTAGGTCTTCCCTCAATGATCTCAAAAGGTTCTTTTCCCGTAGAGACTATTACTGTTCGGGAAAAATCATTTCCAAACAAGCAAAATTCCTTTCCTTGAGTTTGCCAAGAAGAAATTTTAGAAAATTTCATTGGCAGTCCCTCGTGATCCCTCACCTTGTTTCAATAAGTTCTTGGAGTTGACCCACCCTTTCTCCCCTCTCCATTGGTGTTCTAGCATTTCAAAATGCTATAAGCGAGGAGTAGTTAGGAAATTTGGGTTGTAAAGAGAGGGTTGAGGCAACTTTCTTTTGGAAGATTGGAGCGAGGAGATTAGAGCCCAAAGAGGGGTGAGAATTTCCTTTTAAGGATCCGTTTGGGAGAAGTAAAGCTTAGAGCCCTGTGTGCAGAGTGTGTGGAATGTCTTGGATTGAGCATCCCTTAAAGTGCGAAAAGAATTCCCAACTTCTAGATCTTGCAACTTCAATATGACACCCCCTTTCTCAAGCGCCATTGACAAATTGAACGGTGATAATTACGCCCATTGGAACTTGATTATGTGACTTTGGTTCTTACGGATGGCTTACGGGACATAGTCGATGGCTCGAAGCCCCGTCCTATGAGGCATCCCAACAACAATAGGTACACCCGCACCTTCAAGATGACAAGTATTAAAAATCATGTGTCGATTGGGATGCTTGTAATGTGAAAGCAATGTTAGCCATTGCAGAATCTCTTATAGTAGGAAATTTCTCCAGCCGTTGAGACTTTGAAGACTGCCAACAATATGTGATTCAAGCTTGTTGGAATGTTTTGATCGAGATTCTACGAATCAGCCACCCTTCTTAGACAATTGAAATTTCTCCAGCCGTTGAGACTTTGAAGACTGCCAACAATATGTGATTCAAGCTTGTTGGAATGTTTTGATCGAGATTCTACAAATGAGCCACCCTTCTTGGACCACCCTTCTTGGACAATTATTTGCCATCTAGTTTCCACTAGGAAGTTCCACACAATCATTTCTTATGAAGGCTAAAGTTATTCATGATCAACTATTCGCTAAGAAAAGTGCACTGACGAGTACTCAATTAGCTGCTTTGATACTCACGAAGTTGCTTGAGACGTATGAAACGGTGTCTAGGACAGTTCGGCTACAAATCACGAAGGAAAAGTTGGACCTTGATGATCTCGGCTCTTTTCTCGTTGAGGAGGAAGTTGTCTTGATAACTCAAGGCAAAATTCAAATTTTTGACAAAGGTGTGGAAGCGCTTTCTACTTCAGATTCTAGAAAGAAGACCAAGAGCCGTTGTTACAATAGTGGGAAGCATGGTTATTTGTCTGAAAATTGCAATCCAATAGCAAAGACAGAGGCTCTACAAGTGACAAAGGCAAAGGCAAGCATCATGAGAAAAGCACTAATAGTGACTAGAGGAAGGACAACAAAGGGACATTTGGTGTGGTGGTGACTACACTAGCAAGGAATCCTGCCTTCTAGTTACATGGAGACTGTTGCTACCACTAGATTCATTCAAAGAGAGGCTTGTGTGTGGCAGAGAGGGGCAAAATTGCTCCTTATAATTAATATGGACCCTTGTGTTGGAGTTCAAGTCATGGCACTTTGAATCTGTGAGTCAAAGTTCAAGGCACATGCATCTGGCAGGGAATAGATCACACATAGCTAAAACAATATGGATGAGTGTACCAATCCATTGTGGTTGGCCAGATTATGGACAAAATGTGTTTCAAAGTTTATTCTCTTGAAGTATTTTTCGACATGATGTGTTCACAGTTCACGAATGGGGATCCTTGGACATAGTGTGGTCTATAGTTCAATTTTCTAAAAGGCAATCGATGCTCAAGATGGCATTCTTTTAAGGTATAAAGTTGAGGGTATAAAATCGGAGGTGTATCTAGCAAGACCGGTGTTGTTTCCACTATGAGCTATAGAGAGGGTGGTAAAGTAATGATATCTCAAGTGAACTGCCCAATGTGATCCCATTATTTATTTTTAGGTATTTATTTTACTTATTTGTCAAAGTTTGCATAGGGAAATTTACTTAGATGAGTATATATGCAACCCATTTGCCCTTTTGTATTCATCATCAGGTATTCATTGCCAAGGTTGATTGGTTCAAAAGACTCTCTCTCTCTCTCTCTCTCTCTCTCTCTCGTCTCTCTCGTCTCTATGCTTCTGCATCATCGACTTTGACATCTCTATGTATTGATGGTTAGTTGGGTAGCAAAGTTAGAGCACCTAGCCTTTAACCCAAGCCCTCCAAGAGGTGGGATGGCTATAGAACACCTTTCTTGATAGTATGTTGTCCAAAAGGGTAGAGGGTCCCAATATCTTACACAAAGTGTCCAATGTTAAAAGCCAATATTAGAAGAACATTAAGCTAGCCACAAAATGATCCAATTTTTACGATAATCTACAGCCACAACTCTACATGAGAAATATGTGAAAAGCCCCAATGTTTTCTAGTCCACTAGTTAAGAAGCGATTTAAAGTTTGTTTTCACCTGCTCCTTGAGAACTAAGAGAGACCCAAGCAAGAAGAGATATATTTATTGTTTGTTTTCTAAGCTTGAGAAGTTGCATAATGATACATATTGAGTACGGGTGTGGAAATCTAGCATGCTAAATGTTCTAATTATTGAAGTTTAAAGCTATGGTAAAGTTGTGTGCTTACACAAGACTTTTGATAGGCTATTAATTGTTCTTATTGTATGGTATATCTTTGTAAGGCTCTTGTCCTGAGAAGATCTTTGTAAGAACCCATTGGTCTTTTCTTTGGCTTTCTAAAAGAAGCCTGGGAGGGGATTTGAGTTAGCATACTTTCAATGTGTAAAATAGTAAATGGATCTTTTTATTATTTCACCTACAACATGTCTTGACTTTTCTTTCATTTTATTGTTTTAGAATGTTAAAGTGAAACTTCACCTTGTATATGTTTAGTAAATTCCACACACACACACACATATACACATTTATATTCTCACACACACACACATTTCATGTTTTTTTATTTCACATTTCATTTCATAGCCTCACATGGTTTGACTTTTCTTGCATTCTATAACTTAATTTTAATAAATATTTGGAAAAGTCCTTTGTATTAAACTTGTTGGTCGAGTTTTTTCCTCACAGAGTAGTAGATTGAAAATACTAGTAAAAATTTAAAATTTGCATGATTGTTGAACTATTTTTTTCTCATATATTTCATCTAGTCTCGAATTTCAATTGGCTCAAGGCTATATTGAGGCATTCCTTTTCCACAAATGGAGTTACATTCTAAGGTCTCACTTCTTAAACCTTACTTTGGGATAGAATTTGGGTAAGCAGGAGCTCCATCTTTGCCATCTAGTGGCTTTTTGCATCAAAGTAAAGGATGAGCCTTCTACGGCTTTACAAGTCATATTACATAGAGTTGAGGCATCTTACACCAACTCCTGCTTGAGAGGAAAAGGAATTGGAGGATTACTCCCATTAAAATCACACCATTCCTTTGAAGCCATATATGCCAAAGGGTGATTCCTCTCCATATATTCCACAAGGGAATATCCAAACTTTTACAATTACCCAAAAGCAGATCGTGAGCAGTCAAATCTCATAAGGAAATCTAATTATGAACTTTCCTATGAATATCACATGCTGGTTGGCTTGATCTGCAGCTATAAAAAAGGTGGGGGAAATCTTCAACAACAGAGTTGTATATTTGGCAACTCCCATTATTGACTTTGCATTGTAAGGCCCTCTGTCCACACCACACCCCATGATGTATGATGAGCCAGAGTAGCTAATTATGTTTGGATGTTATCTTCTAGTCCTCCCACATCCTCGGATTGTTTGAAGATTTATGAAGAAATGAAATGAAGGGTGTTGTGTCTAAAAGAGGCTTTGTTGGGCAGTTTGATATTTACAACAGCACATTTGCCCTATCCAAACACCAGCTGGCATTGGCCAGATTAATGTTTCCAGCAGCTCAGCTTTAGATTTCAACCTGTTATTGTCAAACAGATTTCCCCAACATTTGATTCCTGCATGGAAGCACTTGTGTGATCTCCTTCCAAGGTGTAAGCCACACAAAGGAGGCAAAATGTCTTTTCCAAGGGGAATCAACCATAAAACAAAAATAGTTTAATTTGAAAAAATTAGAGGGTTCCCATGAGCTTTTGACAATGTTCCAAGCAGTCTATAGTCTATAGTCTACAGACAACAAAAGAACCATAAGGTTTGATTGGAAGGAGAGAAATTATGATATCTCTACATTCTAGATTGATCCGGGCTTTATAACTCTACAATTTGAATTTGTGGCAATCCCTTTTGATAAGTAGAGCCTAGAAATTAAAAGAGCTTGAGTCCCTCATAATCTATTTTGCTGCGATCCTCGTTGTTATCTTGTCCAGGTTCAAAATACCAAGTCCCCTTTGATTTTTGGCAATTGACAAGTATCCCAGGAGACTTGGGGTACTTTCTTATGATTTTCATCTCCCCCCCACCCCCAACAAAAAATTCATGGCTAAAGCATGAACTTTTTGCGTTTGGTATTTGGTTCTAATAGGACAAAAAATAGATCATTCTTGGAAGAATAAAATGATTAAGAACGAAAGTTCTAGAAGCTAGAGAAGGGCTGTGAATTTTCCACCTGAACAACTTTTGTCTAAATTTTTCCAAGATCCACTCCCACCTTTGGTTGAGAGATACTTCGAAACCCATTAGAATCCCCAGTAACCTGAACACTTGTCCATCCATTATTGGGGTACAGCCTGCATCAGTAATTAGTTGAGGAACAGTCCCAATTGAGCTTTTATATCCAGTTTTAGAGTGATTTATGACTAATCCACTTGCCACACAAAAAAGTTTACTCCCAAAAAACTAATATATATAGATCATTGTTCCTCATTATGGCGTTTGTGTCATCTGCAAATTGTTGCAAGCAAAGATCTTTAGTGGCATTGGGTATGGTAATACCTTCTAAGACCTTTCTTCTCATAGCATCCTGTATTTGCCACGCAATAGAATCAGAACAAATAGCATATAGCAAGGGGGAAATAGGGCAGCCTTGCCTAATGGAGTTAGATAGAGGAAAGGATTCACTGAGGTCTCCGTGGATAGAAATCCTAGCTTTGGCATTATCAAACAAGATGTGGACAAATCTAATAAACTTCTTTCCAAAACCCATATCAAATAAAGATTGAAACATGAAGTCCACTACATCCTATCATAAGCTTTGTCAAAATCTATTTTAAAGAAGACAAAATCTTGAGCACTTTCTTGAGCAAATTCAATTGCTTCCCATATAGTAATGATCCTCTAATGAAACCTTTCTATTCAGGAAGAATGATTTGGTCCATGAACGGACTTATTCTCCTAGCTAGAGAAAGGGAAAAGATGTTATAGATTGAAGCCAGGCATGTAATGGGCCCCCAATTACCTAGGTCCTCTTTCTCTCCCCTCTTATGAATGAGCTTAACCACTCCAATGTTTATGGAGGAAGACAAAGCACCACTCTTAAGGGCTTCCATCCATATGGACAAGAGATATGGGACTAGGAACTCATGGTATTGATGAAAGAATTCTCTAGGTATGTCATCCAAGCCAGGTAATTTACAAGCCTTAAGGGAAAGAATAGTTTCTCTAAGTTCCCCCTCTGTGATGAGGTGGTCCAAGACTTTGGCCACATGTTGGGGTACATCTTTCCCACTTATTCTCGCTATTTTAGCCTTGGCAATAGTGTGGTCAGCCCATCTTTGTGGGGGGGGGGGGTTGGAGAAAATATTCATATAATAGTCTTTAACCACTTGAATATATAGAGAGTGTGTAGTCTTTAGTATTCATATAATAGTCTTTAGCCACTTGAAGATTCTGAGAGTGTGTAGAAACCACTGTACCAGCATGATCCTTCAAAAAGGGGATAAAATCTTTAATTTTGTTTTTTTTTTTAGCAAGGCAAACATGTTTTTATCAGGTCTATCTTCCCAGCTCAGTAGTCTCTTGTCCAATGGATGGAAGCCCTAGCAACAAGAACTTCTTCTTGTTTCAACTTTTCTTTGAGCTCTAAGAGGGGAGGAGAAAGAGGGAAATTGGAAGGAGTAGAGGATTCCATAACCTCTATCTGGGCCCTTATTATCATACTCCTCTTTGCCCTACTTTCCCTAGCTTTATTTTTAAAGAGCCCCACAATTTTTTGAGTTTCCTTGACAGTTATATCCCAGGCTTTAAATGCAGAAGAGTGATGATTGAAAGCCCTTTGAAATATGCCTTTAACTTTCAATTTAATAGCTTTGATTCATGTGAGGCCAACCAGCTCTGAACATGCGTTCATCCTTTTGCAACTCTCACAGGCATATGATCGAACGTTTGGAGGGAAGGGTCTTTGAAGAAGCTTAGCTTCCAATGATCTTGCAGCAAATTGTAGACATGCACACTCTATCAAATCTAGCAGCCATGTAGGTAGTCACCAGATTGTTTGTTAGACCAAGTAATTCCTGTGTCAGCAGTAATATCCATGAGTCATAATGAATTGAACAGATTGAACCAGGAGTCCTTCTCTGAGCCATTCACAATTTGACCTTTCTGACACCATCTATCGCTCATGTCTTCAACCATGTTAAAATTACCCATCAAAATGCAAGGCTTGTGGAGGTTAGTCAAATTTTGCCACATGTTAATGCTTTCATAAATGGAATTAGAGGCATAGGGAGAAATGACGGTATGCTAATGGGATTGACATTGAAATGGCAATTCAACTTCCATTAGCTCCTTTGCTCACCTGAGTGACACAATGCTTGTACTGATTAAAAATAGCGATAGATGTACCCCCTCTACGATGTGGATGCTCTTACAGTACCAGGTGTAGTTGCTACCAATCTCATAAGGTCGATCCTCAGGTGATGGCCACTAGTTTTAAGCTTCTGTGAACAACAAAAGTCAACTTGAAAATTAGAGCCCAACATCCAATGTTTAATGATTTGAGCTTTGATGGGATCAGTGAGGCCTTTACAACTCAATGTAAAGCCTTTCATATTTGGGCACTTCATTTCTTACTATTTTTGGAAGATTTAGCAAGGGACACTGAGGCTTCAATAGGATTCTTTGAGTTTTCCTTTTCCTTTTTGGCTTACCAGATTTAGGGATTGGGAGCCTTTCTTCTTTTGCTTGTGTCATTAACATGTCTATTGATTGGTCAGAAGAAGTAGCATACTGCTTCTTGAAAGCTTGATCTTGTTCCTCACGTTGTTTTGGAAATTGTTCATCCCTATTACATTCTTGCATGAAAGCAATTGCTTGTGAGTTAGGAATAGTTTCTCCTTCATCTTCAGAAGAAGAAGAGAAGGAAAATCCTCTTGCTTTTTCAACTGGGTTATCAGGGGGTCTAGGTGTCTCAGTATCAACTTTAAGGTGTTCCTCTTGGATGTTGGTAGGGGGGTTCAGTTGTCCTCCTCCATCTATTTTGTTGTGTCTTGGCCTGGCTGATCCTGGTGTTTCTCAGAGATGTCATAGTTGAAAGGATCAAAAACATTCTCTAAAAGGGGGCTGAAAGAGTTTTTGGACCTGGTAAAGGTTTTGGTGTCTTTTCGAATTTAACTAAATTTTTCTTTGAGACAATTGGAAAGCCTTCAGTAGTGGGTTTGGAGCCCTCTTCTTGAGTGGGTAGGGGTTAAGGTTCTAGACTGTCTTTTATGAAGTCGCCTTGCTTCATGCAATGAAAGAAGGGATTGGGAAGATTCTTATAGACAGCCTTTTGCAAGTGTAGAGATTTTCCAGTGAAATCCCTTACATGCATACAATCCTTTAGTTCAGAATCCAAGTCAACCTCAACAAGGAGTTGAGGGTCCCACTTGGGATTAATGCCACCCCTAGCCCTTTGGCCCAAGACCTTCCCAATGCATGAACCAATGTCTTCTAGCTAGGGGTACAGATCTACAGGAAGATCTGGAAAATCTACCCAGACAAAGACTCTAGTAGGTTTAGGACCCCTAGGATTGAACTCAGGGAGAAAGTTAAACACACATCGGGGGGTATTCCGTATGATCCATTGACCCTGATTACCATCTGCAGAGCAACATTAGCAATCTCAAAAAAAAAAACATTGAACCTACAAAACTCTTTCTGTTCTCCCATTGTTGACAAATGCAAGATTTAAGAGTCTCTCAGGAGGGCCTAACCCCATGGCATAGCCCAATCACCACCATGTCCTAAAGTTGGGAATGCCAGGCTTCCAACTCCTTTACAGGAATAGTAACCCCTTTCATTTGCTTCTCTAGTTTCTTCTTCAAGGTCAGCTCCTTTCTGTCCAGAGGTGCAATCCCTACCATCTTGGACAGGGCTAGCTGGTCTACTATTAGCTTGATGTTGGGGAGGAGCCTCGGCTCATTAGCTTCCCTACGGGAGGGTGAGAAAGGGCAGCCTACGTTCGTGAGATTAAAACCTCATTTTGAAGGAAAAAGAGAACAAGTTAGTTACCTTTCTCTTGAAGACATGAAGGGGACTGAGCAGGAGGATGAGCAGAGTATTGAACCATAGCCGATTGAGTCAGTGAGAAGAGGTTTAGAAGCTCGGCTACTATTGGAGGAAGGACCACCACTCATGCTTGCTATTGGAAGATTAGTAGCAGGGAAGCCTCCAAGATTCACGGATTCAGTCAGCATCAGAGGTCTTCTCTGGAACAGTGGAGTAGGAACAAAGCTTATTGTAGCAATGCCACCAAAGCATGCAGGCCTGAGTGGGGTCATCACGCAATTGGAGTTCCATCGCCCTCCTCCCCAGAGGAGAGAGGGAAAGGGGGGGTGGAGCACCTCTGGGCAGGAAGCACGGATTGAGTACGAGGAAAAGAACAATCACAAGAAGTTTTGGACAAATTCTCACAATATTTCCCACATTGTGACTTACCTCAACATCATGAGCTTCTGTGACGGAGGTGCTGCATACCTAGGTGGGTACGATTGGGGGCAAGGGACCGCCGGCCCGGTGGGGGGGCCGAGAGTCCCCTGCCCCCAATCGTACCCAGCTAGGTATGCGGTGCCTCTCGAACAGAAGCTCATGATGTTATGCATTGTATGAAAAACAATGAGAAAGCCTCTGTTTTCCTACATGAGAAAATTTCTAAATCTTCTTGTGAATAATTTATTGGCTCGGTGAGGAGGGACTACGTACAACCAATCACTCCCTCGTCCTCCGTGCTCAGCCTCTCGATCTCTACCTTGTTGCTTCCCAAGAAAAGAAGTTTATTGTCCCATAGTCCACTCCCATAGGCCATTGGTCATATATCATTATTGAGATTTCAATTTAAGTGCGAAAGCGATCATTGCTTTGGCCATTGATGGAAATGAGCTAATTCTCAATACAATCATGGGTCCAAGTGAAATGGTTTCTTGGAATATTCCCTTGAATATGTGTTTGCTATGTACTAGTGGGCGATGGTCATAGGTAGTGGTGATCGGTGGTGGTGGTCAGTGTGCAGGCATTGCACTATCATAAATAGTGCCGAGTGAACCATCCATGGTGTGTATCCTTGTTACTATATGACAGGCTCTGGTTCATACGGGATCTAGGGCCCAAATTTGGGGGGGTGAGGCGGCTTTAATCTCAACCGTCGGATCATGCAGTGAACTGGGGGTGAACTAGGGGTGGGTGAACTAGGGGTGAACTAAGGGTGAACTAGGGGCGGGTAAACTAGGGGTGGGTGAACTGGGGGTGAACTAGGGGCGGGTAAACTAGGGTATGATCATGTGCCATGTCAACATGGGCAACGATGCACGCTAGCGTGGTGGTAGGGCATTCATGTGGAAACCAAGACGTCCCGGGTTCGACCCACACCCCGCGAGACAGGTGAATTAGGAGTGAACTCGAGGTGCCATTTTTGCCCCGAGTTCACCCTTAGTTCACCCCCTAGTTCACCGAGTCAACGGATGGCTAAGATTGCATTGCGATTCCCATTTCTCTTTTCCACCATAGATCTCCCCTAGCTGGAGCCGTGCCATATAATGACGAGGGGTGTCCACCCTAACATCTTTGCTCAACATCATGAATAGAGGGTATTGCTACGAGCATCCTATGTTGTGGATATCTCCAACCCTTGCCACTTGTATGCCCTATTATCTTGGGTTGTCTCATTCACCATATGAGCTATGCCATGAGCGCATCAACGAAGGTACCATTCAAAAATGACTAGTCACATCCTCTCTTTTTTTTTTGGCAAAACTCACAATTGTGAGTGGATAGTATTAAGAACAAAAATATACACCAATCCTCGAGCTCAGACTGAGCCTTGAGGGTCAAAGGATTACAAGTTATCTGCTTGGCAGAGACACCACTCCTACTCCTCAGTTTTACTTATTACAAGATGTTATGTATTGTTCTAGACCAGTAGCTGGTTGTTGCCCGGCAATGCCAGACCTTGAATCTCTCCCCGCGCAGCACTGGCTTCGAGCATTGTAATGAGAGGATGCGACCCGATGGCAAACAGCAAGGGGACCAGGGGACATCCTTGCTTGATAGACCTTTTAACCTCAAAAGATCCCACAATTCTGTCATTAAACAGGAGCTCTGATTGCTGCCATCGCCTAGTGTGTGTATGAGGCAACAAAGGCGAGGCCCAAAGCCCAAAGCTCCCATGACTTCTTCTATATAGGACCATTCTATCCTATCATAGGCTTTGTCGAGGTTCAGCTGCAGCAAGATGCACTCTTTCTTGGAGAAGGATGCATACTCTATTCCTACCATTGCTGCCAAGATATTCTCATATATAGATCTCCCTTTAATGAACCCGTGTTGATGGGGAGAGATGATCCGACTCAGTAGGCGGGCAAGTCTGAGATCTATTGCCTTGGCAATAATTTTGTATGTTACTGACATCATTGTAATGGGACGCCAATGTTTAAGTTGAGAGCAACAAATCTGTTTGGGGATGGGTTTGATAAGCCCTCTCTTAACACTTGCATCCAACGACTCTTCAAAAACAGCTAGATTGGTCATCCGTGTGACTGGACCCTTGAGATCTTCCCAAAATTACCTGAAGAAATCCACCGTCAGTCCATCCCAGCCGGGGGACTTTTCATTGCCAAGAGCTTTTAGTGCCGCTGAGCATTCTTCCTCAGAGAAGGCCTTTTCCATGTGGTTGGCTTGCTCCTGGGGAACCTTCTTTTCAACACTTCCAAGTAAAGTCGCCCGGGCTTCTTCCACTTCTTGAGATTTGGTCTCTGGCTGGCCGATAATGTGGTTGAGATACTTGAGCATAAGTGCAGCCATCTCATCTTGGTTTTGAATTGTATTCCCTTTCTCATCATCGAGCACTTGCACACGGCCTCTACTTTTCCTCACTTTTAGAGCCCTAAAAAAATGTGCTTGGTTAGAGGGCTCTGGTTGCAGGAAAGTTTCCCTAGATAGCAATCTCGCCTTCTTGATTTCCTCCAATTGTTTGTTGGCCAGGTGAGATTTGGCTTCAAGCCATCGTTTGTGCTCATCTTCGGTAGCCAGTTCGGCAGCCTTCCTAGACATATCTTGGGTTGTCTCATTCACCATATGAGCTATGCCATGAGCGCATCAATGAAGGTACCATTCAAAAATGACTAGTCACATCTTATAGACATACTCGGTCCAACTTTATCAAGACGAAGATTCGCCCTCACTCTCCGTCCGTTTGCAAAGCGAACCCCTTCCCTCAGGCCTCCATCATGTCTGAGGTTCAATGAGACAGAGTGTTGCCTCGCCTGCCCTGCGCTTCACTGGGTGGGCGTCTCTGGCGTGCTCCTTCGCCACATTCCTACCTGTCACTCCTTCCCCAATCAATCACGGTCATGCGCATGCCTTTCATTCCTTTCCATGGCCATTTTGCCCTCCATCTCTACGCAACCTCACTTGCACATCACCCCCTTCCTCCGCAGGCAGACAAACAGTTTCTCTCTCTCTCTCTCTCTCTCTCTCTCTCTCTCTCTCTCTCTCTCTCTCTCTCTCTCTCTCTCTCTCTCTCTCTCTCTCTCTCTCTCTCTCTCTCTCTCTCTCTCTCTCTCTCTCTCTCTTTCTTTTTGCACCTTTGACCTCAGACATATGAGAGCTCTGTCTCTCTCTCTATGTATCTCCTATAGCACCAAGAGACATGGCCGCCATACCTAAACCCACAGCTCCTTACTTTCACTCCATTGGCACCATCGCTGACATTTGTTGCATTGCAAGGAGCACCACATGCAAAGACAAAGGCAAGGAAACCCACGGAGACAGAGTGTTGCCTCGCCTGCCATGCGCTTCACTGGGTGGGCGTCTCTGGCGTGCTCCTTCGCCACATTCCTACCTGTCACTCCTTCCCCAATCAATCACGGTCATGCGCATGCCTTTCATTCCTTTCCATGGCCATTTTGCCCTCCATCTCTACGCAACCTCACTTGCACATCACCCCCTTCCTCCGCAAGCAGACAAACAGTTTCTCTCTCTCTCTCTCTCTCTCTCTCTCTCTCTCTCTCTCTCTCTCTCTCTCTCTCTCTCTCTCTCTCTCTCTCTCTCTCTCTCTCTCTCTTTCTTTTTGCACCTTTGACCTCAGACATATGAGAGCTCTGTCTCTCTCTCTATGTATCTCCTATAGCACCAAGAGACATGGCCGCCATACCTAAACCCACAGCTCCTTACTTTCACTCCATTGGCACCATCGCTGACATTTGTTGCATTGCAAGGAGCACCACATGCAAAGACAAAGGCAAGGAAACCCACGGAGGGCATTCAGAGAGAACATGCAGCCACACAAGGAGAGCGACATGCACAATCCTACAATGCCATCGCGCACACGATCACCTCCCTCCCTGGCAATGCAGTCTCTATGCAACCTGCTCTGTCGTACTCTTGACACAATGCAAGCAAAATAAATCCTCTCTCTATCTCTCTCACCTCCATGTGCCAAAGCCACATTAGCCCAAAAAATCATGATTTATTTTTCATCTCACTCAACTCAGAACAGCATCCTCTTCCGCCTGGGTCCTTATCGCACCACCAACTCCCTGCTGTCAATTGCAAGCTCACCTCCGAGAAGCACCCCCCTCCGTCTGGGTCCTGCCGCACCACCCGCTCCTTGTCCTAAATGTCAATCACCCACATCCACTTGGCTTTGTGTCCCACCACATGTTGCTTGACCTTGACATCGTCTTAAGCCCCATCTTCATCCCCACTCTCGTCCATGCTTACGTTCTCGTCTCTTGGATAACTGTCTCTCTTCTCGTCCATGCCCACCTGCATTTGTTGAGCTGAGATTCAGTGGCTGAGGGAAGAGAGAGGGAGACATATCATACTTCTCCGTGCTCAACAGACAAAGAGCTCTCAAGTCGCAATCGGGGGGAGAGAGAGAGAGAGAGAGAGAGAGAGAGAGAGAGAGAGAGATTTGCTTGCTACGTATATTCACCTCAAACGAACACCCTCCTGTCTCCTCGTTCTCCTCACCCGCCCGTGGTTGCAGGTCGGTTGCACCACCCTCGTCACTATATGGCACGGCTCTAGGTCAGAGGGGATCTAGGGTCCAAATTTGGGGGCGCAAGGCGGCTTTAATCTCCGTCGTCGGATCACGAAGTGAACTAGGGGTGAACTGAGGGTTGGTGAACTAAGGGTGAACTAGGGGTGGGTAAGCTAAGGGGGGTGAATTGGGGGTGAACTAACGATGAACTAGGGGCGCCTAAACTAGGGTATGATCATGTGCCATGCCAACATGGACAACGACGCACGTTGGCGTGGTGGTAGGGCATTCGTGTGGCAACTGAGGCGTCCCAAGTTCGACCCACACCCCGCGAAGTGGGTGAACTAGGGAGGTGAACTAGGAGTGAACTCGAGGCACCATTTTTGCCCCAAGTTCACCCCTAGTTCACTAAGTGATCCGATGGTCGAGATCAAAGCCGCCTCACGCCCCCAAATTTGGGCCCTAGGTCCCCCCTGGCTAGAGCCGTGCCATATAGTGACGAGGGTTGCACCAACTGTCGAGCGCCCACTACAAACAGTCACCTAGGGTATTTGGGGATTTTTTGAAATTTGACCAACTCCGCTTTTTTTTTTTTTGCCAATCCTAAAGGATCTTGCGAGATTCGTCGAAACCAAACATGCATGGAAATATACACTCGCTATCAATGCTAATTGTAGCACGGGTAATCCAAACTCCAAGAAAGTTAAATGCCTTTATTTTAGGAATTAGTTTTGACAAGAGCTTCTCTACAATTGTACTCCTATCACAATAAGCATCTAGCATATGCTCGGCAAAAAATCATTTTTCCATACATCCAAAATTCCTTCTTCTTTTTCTATGTCAAGAGGAAATTTTAGAAAGTTATGTTTATTTTTTGAGTTTTTACACTGTTTTCTTTATTTTGGGGTGGAATTTCTCCTTTTCCCTTTGCCCTCAAATGGCATGTATAAAAGTGAAAACGGCGACACATTTTTCCCGAACACCATTGTGCTCCCACGCATTGTGTGTGTGTGCATGTGTGTGTTATATCCCCTCTATGGAAAGATCCAAATGAAGGATGTAAGTGAGTGTAAGTGATTGGATTCATTATAGCTCAATGGGATGACAATTATAATGGTTTTGTAGTCTATCGCTGAACTTTGATATATGGGCTCTATGGAAATGCACGGATCTCTACATTACATGTAACTCGATTCGCTATGGCCTAGAATGATGGCCAAAATGGCCCGATCTCGTCTCCACATGGCTCGATACCCCGTGGTGATGCAATAGACCCGAAGGGGGATGATTGATGTTGGACCCTAAATTTTCTTGTAACCCACCATCAGATTGGGCAGTAATAGGAGTGCTCATGCTCTTGTCATCATGTGAGGATATAGGTGTTGAGAAGACAGAAGAAGAGAAGAACAAAGAGACGATACACAGAAACTTCAACGCCAAAGTGTGTGCAATACTCACACTTGAGGCATAAATATAGAGGGGACCTAGGGGTTATATATAGAGCAACTGCATATATAGTTCAAAAGCCCCCCTCAAACAATGGTCCCTAACTGTAAATGGAAAAAAAAAAAAAAAAAAGGGCATCAATAATGGTTGAATGTAAGGAAGCAAGGATTCTCTGTGAGGAGGAAAACTTCTTGTGTATGACAAGTACCTGGGGTGAGGCAGAAAATCCGGAGCACCATACTACCTTTCGCATTTACTCTAGTCGCCGACATCAGTGCCACTCCAAGACAAGTGCAACCACCTTCCATATTTATTCGGAGGAGCTCATACATGGCATCTTGACCCTCTTAAGCTTGAATAGAGTAGAATGTGCTTTGGGACCTTTTGTGATAAGTATCACTTTGCATAGCAATACTTATCATTTTTTTGGATCTAGTGGAGGTCGCCCCTCCAAGACCGGCATGGTGCAGAAATGGTGACCTATGGCTTAAAGTGTTTGTGTCTGATGTTGTTGCATTGTCGAAGGGTCGAGGCGAGGGGAGGGAGGGACGGGGGGGAGGTGTGATGGTGCGAGCTTCTTGGCATCCTTGGGCAACGCTAATTCGATTTGGTGGTCTTGTTTGGGTGGGGCCTTACCTGGTGGCAAAGGGTGGGTCACTTGTGGCAAACATTGCTATGTTTCCTGCTAATTGTCTCCGGGTGGCTCCCCTATTGGCAAGTGTATTTGGTGCTTTGTGATGCCATGCCTCGTTTTGAGCACTCACAAGAGGTTTTGGACAAATTCTCACAATAATTCCCATATTGTGACTTACCTCAACATCATGAGCTTCTGTGAGGGAGGCACCGCATACCTAGCTAGGTACGATTGGGGGCAGGGGACCGCCGGCCCGATGGCCCCCTACCCCCAATCGTACCGAGCTAGGTATGCGGTGCCTCTTGACCAGAAGCTCGTGATGTTAAGCATTGTATGAAAAACGTTGGAAAAGACTCCGTTTTCCTACGCGAGAAAATTTCTAAATCTTCTTGTGACGGTTGCTAGCTTGTATTTCGTTTTGTCATTTGCTTATTTACGTCCAAGGTGTGATAGAAATGTGACGAGTTTAATGGTGAATTTTGGTGCAACTGTATGATAAGGGTCGATGATCTCACAATTTTATGCAATACAAGACATCCTACGACCTTGCGATTAGTTTCAAGGGCTCAATATTCTCTTATTGGACAAATTCAAAGTATGAAGTAGTTGCCATCATCACCATAGGAATCTTGTTTGTCCAAGCAAGTCTTTACCATTCAAGAGCTCATAGAGCATGTTGTGGTTGGCTACAAACTTATGAAGGGAAGACTAGTTATTTCAAATGACTACCAACTAACTAGCAAATGTAGAAAATCCTCAACCAGCACGCACAAATTCTCGAGATTCTCACGATGCTTCGACTCCATTGCATGACCACGCTTGACTACCCATCAAGGAGAAACTTTGCAACAAGAAGGTAGGTGCTTCGAATGTTTATGTATAGGACGCACTTCCTACGACTACATCTACAAAGGTGATAGACCTCCAGTGAAACGTCCAACCATAGCGGAGCTTGTTCCAGATATTTATGCAGTTTTTGCACCCAATGCTTCCAAGGAATTATGGGGAGCATGTAGCAAGATTTGTGGCCACAAAGCAGTTTTCTTTCCACGAGCCATTGAAAACTTCATTCACCCAAAGTTTGAGTACGACCAATTTGTTGGAGGCATTGAGGCTAAACTGGCTAGAAGAGAGACCAACATAGTTGTCCCACTTATTATTGCTCTTCTTGTCACCATTCAAGGGTACCATGGCAAGGTAGATTTTTACATCATGAAGTTAGGGCATCAAGACATCCTTTTGGGTATGCCTTGGCATGACTGAAATGATGCTAATATATATGTATATATATACAGATCATGTAGATCCACAATAGAACCATCACCTTGAACTAGGATGGGAAGACAGTTGTCCTTCGAGTTAGTTTAATAGAAACCAACCTCTTGTTTTGCTTTGTATTTAGACACATTTTGGAACACTCTTCGACAATACTGTTAGAAACTTGTTTGGAATAGATTTTATCTATTTAAACGTGTTTTGGTGTCAATTAAAATCGTTTGATTTTATCTATTTAAAACTTGTTTTGTTGTTTGATAACCTCTGGGCGATGCAAAATGTGGTTTGGAGAGAATCTAGTTGTACTTGGGACCACTAAATGATGCAAGCTAAGGTCTGGGAGCATTTAATTATAGATGGGAACCTTTATACTGCATAGTCTGCGATCTGGGGAGCGTTTGGTTGTATCTGCATCTCTCTAAGTTATGTGTTTACACATGTGAATTTTGTGTCATCTCTAAAGCATTGTGTGAAGGATATAGATCCAAATTGGATGACATTGCCTGGGTATGTGATCTTAGTCCATCAAGAAATTTTCTAGAGATTGGTGAGATATGGATGTGATGATTAATATTGCTATGCAAGAATATCAAGAGCTCTGATACCATGTTGAGAAAACAAAAGAAGAGAAGAAAAGAGAGACAATGCACAGAGATTGCAACCCCAAAGTGTGTGCAATACTCACTATGGATGCATATATATAGAGGGAGCTTGGGGGATATATATAGAGCAACTATATATGTAGCTTAACACTAGGCATGTTATCCTTGCATGGGTAGACGGCGGGAACGACTACCAGTCAGAGGCGCCTGGTCTGATAATTCTCAAAGGCAGTTATTGCGGTAACTAGAACAATGTACAGCCACTCAGAGGTCCAATCAAAGGACTATAAATAGGGCCCACCACTCAATTTTACGAGCGTTTGCTGGCTATTGATCTCTTGTGTCTCTTTTGGGCGCTAGTGCTTGTATCTTAGAGCTCTGCAGGCTCTCGTATCTTGTAATCCTAATTAAACTCTAAGCACACTTCACACACTTGTTATATTGGTTTACTCTAAATACATTCCAGTTGCGGTCTCCTGTCTCCAGTTCCAGTGTCTAGACTCATTTCCACTTCATTCTATGTTTCAGTTTCAGTTTTACGTTTCAGTTCCAGTCTTGTTTGGTCTGAAGTTCTAAGCTGATCTGAACTAACTATAACTACCAACATGGAATAGTTGTCATAAAATGTTCC